>NW_010100943.1:4372-8938 GCF_000699245.1 Pterocles gutturalis
CCTCTCCCTTCATTGTCTTTTGTGGCGGGGCAGGTTTCTTGCTGAGTGTCTCTGAGGTCTGCAGCGGCGACGAAAAGGATTAGCGCAAGCAGAGCATGTAGGCTTTAGAGAACAGAGCGGAGTTTGGTTTCAACATCTAATTCAATTTGTTCTGCCGAGATTGAAATATGAAATGGTTGCCAGTCAAATGTTCAAAGGGGGGAGGAAGGAGGAAAGAAGAGAGGGAGCCTTCTCAAATTTAAATTTTAATGAAAATTAATTTAACCCTTTGATATGTTTTAAAACATGTTATTTCCCAGACTGGAAACAGGCTGGAAAACATTCGTGAGGGTTGTAATTTTTTTTTCCCCACACCTTCAAACATCATGAAGATTTTTCTTTTTCCCTTAATGATACTTATCTTGTTGAGCAGTTTGACATTGGTTAATTTTTCAGGCAGTTTGGTATCGAGGAAATCTGTTTGATGTGTGCGGGGGGGGCTGTGTATGTGTATACAGATATATGTGCCCATACATTAATTATGAAAGTGCTGATAGCAGCTCTGGAGAACAGTTGGAGTTAATTCCTACTCCGCAAAGCAAAGACTCCACTTCTTTGTGATGGATTGAGAAGCCCACACATCGCACCCCTCAAATTACAGTGGGTTTAAGGGGGAATTTTCTGAAAACGAGCATGCACCTGCTAATTACCCTGAATTAGAATGAATACAGGAAATTCATCACTCCCCACTGCCCTTTTTATTTTTTCCCCCCGATCTGAAACAATCCTAATGATAAAATAATGCAAACTCTTAACCGACCACATAGTTAAACCTGGGAAATAGCCTCCCACCGGCCCTTAACCGCAGAGGTACTTCTCCAGCCAAACACCATCGCAATACAGTTATTTTGTTCGGGAGCGATAATAGTTTCTTTTAGCGGTACCTATTATTCAGACAGGTTGTATCTATGACAGATGATTGCATGCTAATTGCTGTAATTGGGCTGTGATGAGCTGCAGCCCTGGTCCCCTCCTTTTGCTGGCTCTTGTCACCACGGGGCTGGTGTCACCGTGTGGGATGGTCACCCCTTGGTCACCCCATTTTTAGGGTGCGATGCTCGTGTGCTCTGGTCCTTTTTGGAGGGGGTGTGTTGTGTCCAGGCTGTGCTGATGGCAGAGGGGACAAACAGACCCTTGGGGGGGTCTCTGGGCTTGCCCAAGGCACGTGTTCACCCCATCAGAGAACTGGAACTGGGGGGTTTGGCTCAGTCGTGTCTCCTGCAAGCCCTGGGATACAGTGCGGGGTCCCTGTGGGGTCTGCAGACCCCAGGGTGATGCCCACTGCCCCGGCGGGTGGGCTTTTGCCAGGGTGTGACAGCTTCATCCAGGGCGAGACCCCAGCAAGCGGGAGCTGTGCTGGCTGCAGCCGTTCCCCCGGCACCCGCCGGATCCGAGCCCCGGGGCCAGCTCCGGAATTGGATTAGGATATTATTCAAATGCCGCCTTTTTTACTGAATTAGAGGGTGAACGGGTTTTAATGTAAAACTAGCTTGATTTTAGTGCTGCCTGTTGCCAGAGGCCTGTGTGGGCTGTGATCTACTTACGGGGACAGCCAGCCAGGCACCGCGGAGGGGACATCCAAGGGACCCTGGTTTTGCTGGGCATCCCTGCCGAGCGATGCTTCCCGCGGCTCTCAGAGCCAGGCGGTGCGACAGGACCCTCTTCAATTGCTCCAAGTGACTCAAATCACCTTCGGAAAACTCTTGCGCGTGATCTGTGTGGTTTTTCTCAGCATCCCGCGGGAGGAGGCAGGGGATCGGCACAGGCAGGGACAGACAGGGAGCATCCCGCTCTGCAAACTGGTGTTTGCCCGAGCTGTGGGTGTGAAAGAAAGATGGGGAGGGATTCTTTATCAGGGGGTGTAGCGACAGGACAAGGGCTAATGGCTCTAAGCTGAAAGAGGGGAGATTTACACTAGATATTAGGAATAAATGTTTTCCTGTGAGGGTGGTGAGGCAGTGGCCCAGGTTGCCCAGAGAAGCTGTGGATGCCCCATCCCTGGAGGGGTTCAAGGCCAGGCTGGATGAGGCTTTGGGCAACCTGGGCTAGTGGGAGGTGTCCCTGCCCATGGCAGGGGGGCGGGACAAGATGATCTCTAAGGTCCCTTCCAACCCAAACCATTCTGGGATTCTGTGAATTGCTGCTGTGGGACAAGCTCGCATCCCCTCTGCCATCCTTGCTGCTTCCCAGGAGCTCAGGGATGCCCAGCCTGTCTTTCTGCTCGTTGGTGCTGGCAGCCATCCCCATCCTCCCCAGCAACTCCACCAGCTTTGCTTGGCCACTCGCAGAGGCAATAAGTGCGATGTCTGCAAGTGCTTGAAGTTGTCTTCCTGAGTGAGATGTGGCAGGAACACGCAGGAAAGATTTGGGCTTGAAAAAACCCAGTGCTTTGCTTGCTGCTGCCTTGAGATGGAAGAAGCAGTGCCAAGGCGGGTGGGTTGCTGGTGGAGCGATGCTCTCCCACGGAGACCTTCCCATCCTGCCTCAGTTTCCCCATTTGCAAAGCCCAGTGCAGACCTACAGATGGAAGCAGCTGTCTGCCGTGCCCATTCCTGCATCCCCGCCAGGTGCTCAGGTGTGCTGCAGACTCCTGCTGGCAGTTGAGCCTTGCTTTAATTCAGCTCCTGATTTTCTCCCTTCTTCCTTCCACCGACCTTTTCCAGTTGCAAACCCTGTTCGCTTCTCTGCAGTCGGAGGATTAGCCAAGGGATGCTGCTGCTGCCGCCCCATCATCTCCCCACCTTGCACGAAAACTCCTTAACCTTCCCTGCCGCCAGCACTAAAATATTCTGACAGTGTCTAAGGGATGGGACAAGTTGCCACTGGCTCACCGATTGCTACAGATCATCCAGGTTTGGCCGCACCCAACGTGACTCCTGGTAGCCGGACCCTATCCTGGAAGGGGAAAGCAGCAAACTGGCATCACCCCGGGCTGCAGCCACCCATGGGGATGGTTGACTGGGATGCTAGCTGGAGATTTCCTTGGAATTTGGGGAGCATGAGCTTCCCAAAATTACAGGTTGTCTGGACCTTTCCCCAGGACACACTAATACCAGTGTTTGGCTCCACCACCACTTTCCAGCTTCCACCACCACCTTCCACCCTCCACCACCACCCTCCAGCTTCCACCACCACCTCCCATCTTCCACCACCACCTCCCAGCTTCCACCACCACCTCCCATCTTCCACCACCACCCTCCAGCCTCCACCACCACCTTCCAGCTTCCACCACCACCCTCCAGCTTCCACCACCACCACCTTCCAGCCTCCACCACCACCTTCCAGCTTCCACCACCACCTCCCAGCCTCCACCACCACCTCCCAGCCTCCACCACCACCTTCCAGCTTCCTCCACCACCTTCCAGCTTCCACCACCACTTTCCTTGCTGGGAAATAAAACCGGTGAGCGAGGCTGCATCTTTCCTTTCCCCGGAGCGCGGCTGTGTGTGACCGAGACACGCTGCCTCCTGTTTTCCCTAAATATATGCATTGGAGAGGGAGAGCGATCGCATGGCAGGGCTTGAGATTTCAGCCTTAGCCGTTCATGAATAATAATCAGGCTCAGTAATTCGCAGTAAATGGGTATCCAAATTGGCTAATAAGGGAGGCTTTCACCCCAAACCGGAGCTGGGAAGAGAGGCAGAGAGAAGATCAACAGACGCTGGCAGAGGGGGGTGTGTGTGCGGCGGGAGCTGAATCGGTGAAATACAGAAACGATGCTGGTGCCAGAGTGGGGAAACTGGAGAGGGGACAGCATCGACCTCCTGTGGCGCAGGGCAGCGGTGGCCAGCCCCAGACCTTCCCAGACCGTAATTAGCACCACATAATGAGGCTCAGCTCTTTCTTCCAGCCCCGGGACCGTGCTGGGCTGATGGGCTGTAGCATGCCTGGCCCGTGTGTCCCACCAGTGCTCCCGCATGGACCACAGGGTGCGGAGCCAGTGTCATCGCGTCCCCATGTGTGACATCCCCAGCTCAGGGCTTGCAACGCTGCCAGGACAGCGGTGCCGCCTGTCACAGGGAAAGTAAGAGCAGGAGGGCAAGGGGGATGTCTGGTGTGTGTCAGGAGAGGTGATGTGGGGAAAAAAGGGTTTTGTGCATTTTTGCTCAACCAAGGGTCAGATTTTGCTTTGTCTGCTGTTTTTCTCATGCAAGAGTGATCAAGGGAGCGGCTGGAGCTGTGTCAAGGCACGGTGAGGCGGGCTGGCACCCGCTGCTCCCGGGAAACGGCTCCCAAGGGCCAGGAGCCGGACAGAGCAGCAGCACCGGGTGCTCAGGGGGTCACAGAGCCCTTCCCTGCTATACAGATCGATGACTGCTTCCTGGTAAATGTTCCTGTAGCAGCATCTTAAGGTGATGTTGGATGGGGAGGGACTCTTGATCAGGGGGTGTAGTGATAGGATGAGGGGTAATGGATTTACACTGAAAGCAGGGAGATTTAGACTAGATCTGAGGAAGAAATGTTTTCACTGTGAGGGTGGGGAGGCAGTGGCCCAGGTTGCCCAGAGAAGCTGTGGATGGCCCATCC
>NW_010100943.1:8995-10387 GCF_000699245.1 Pterocles gutturalis
TCCCTGCCCATGGCAGGGGGTGGCACTGGATGGGCTTTAAGGTCCCTTCCAACCCAAACCCTTCTGTGATTCTATGTTAGATAAAGGTAAGATAAATTTAAAAATGGAAAGGCACCTCTGCAGAAGTCGGTCTGCGATTGGGGCTATTTAAATACGCAGACTCGAAGCTCCAAATGCGGCTGATGAGTAGCTGAAGGAAGGCTGCCCCTGCGAGGGCCGGCTGTTGCCAGGCGGTGTTTTGCAGCTGCTAAATGACTTTTTAAATTGAGGAGAAACCCACAGCCACTTTTACAGTCCCCTCAGCTCCCTTATATAGGGCAGCGCGATGGCTAGAGAGCCCCACGCCGCCGCTTGGCTGAGTTACCAGATATTACAGCCCCGCTGTCCTACAGCAAGGAATCGCAACGGATTCAAAAGAAACCGCAGCAACTCTGGCCAAAGGCGATTTTCCTCCTGCCCTCCCGTTCCCCCTCCCCACCTCTCCTCTCCCTGTGCCGCTGGGTTGAGGATGCTCACAAAATTTAGCACGCTGAGTGGCATAGAGCAAACCAACCTCCTTTTATTTTTTTTCCCCCTGTGACTTGACTTATTTAAATGTGTTGGAAAGTGGTTTCAGGGTGTGCAGAGTGTTTTCCCCTGGGTGTCACGGATGCTCTTGGTGCCTCAGCAGCTGCAGCACCGCAGAGCTCGTGACCGGACCCCCCACCCGCATCCCTCCATCCCTTTCCTACAGCTTAAACCATCCCTTACAGCCCAAAAGCGGCAATGGGGTTTAGCAGGTGGAATGAGGACAGCTTTATAAACCACGAGAGATGGCGAGGAAATTGTACTCCTGCCTCTCCCACAACCGGTGACCTAAAATCTTTTTGGAGTGAAGTGTAGCCCATGTTAGCAGCCGTCCCGCTGATGCCGATGGGGCTGGAGAGATGCTTGGGTGCTGCCCTCCGACCAGTCCAAAGGTTTTCTGCTTCATCAGCCTGGAAATCAGACCAGAAAATGCAAAATAAAGCTTCACCCAAGTGTCATGAGAGATGTCTGTCCCAGCCATACGCTGTCTCTGGGCAGCTATCCCCTGGGGCTGTACCCTGCCTTTGTGAGGTCCCACCTGCCCCAACAAACCCAGCAGCAAAGCCAGGCTTAACCTCAGCCTCATCCCTCTCCCTGCACCCCAGCAAAGCTGAGCCTTGCCTGAGCCCCGCACCGGAGACTTGGGCTACGACCAGGATCGAGCTCTCTCGTGGCACTTTGGGCAAAGCTTGGATTTTGCATTTTGTGTTCTGATTTCTAAAACCTTTTCATTTCTTTTCTCCCCCAGGCTCTGGGTGGGTGTGCGACACGAGCTGCCACCGCCAGCTCAGCCCAAAGCGGGAGCCCCCTCGGCAGCCCCCCCCG
>NW_010100943.1:10955-14278 GCF_000699245.1 Pterocles gutturalis
CTCTCTGATGGCTGAGTGTGATTGACACTTACAAATTACCCAGCCAAAAGTGTCGAGTCTTTGACCCCTGAGTAACATCTTTGGCAAGCCTGAGATTTGCCAGCATTTTGTCATCTAATTACTACAAATCCCTTGAAAATTCACTGGCTGGTGAATTTTTAATGCAGGACAATTTCAATGTGATGCATCGCCCAGATGGGCACGCACGCGTGCTCCTTCCCTCGCCCCCCCGCCTCTTCTCCTTCCCTTTCTTCTCCTCTTCCTCGCCTTGCTTTTCTCCCCTTCCTCCTCTATCCCGTTTCTTACCTCCCTCCTCCCTTGTGTGCATCCCTATTCCTGGGATGCAGCATCTCACCCCTCCCCAGGCTCTCCATCCCACGGGAGGAGCCGGCCGTGCCCGGGATGGAGCCCAGCACTTCATGTGTCCCCCAGCCTGACCACAGTGTCCTCCAGTCCCCCCTTCGCCATCTCGCTGACAGTGGCAAGGAGCTGCTATGTGGCATTAATTTTTTTTTTTTTTTTTTATTTTCTCAGGTCTCCCAGAGAGGGAGAAGCCTCCGCAGGGACTCGGCAGCCAGCACACTTGTTGCCAGCGGAGTCGGCTCGTCCTGGGAACCTAAAGGCTGATTTATGCCAGGTCTTGGCATTCCCAGCCTTTAAACAGACCTTGAATTCAGAGCAGGAGGAAGAGCCCTCGGCTGCCCGAGGATCTCTTCTTAAATCCAGGCAGGGATGCGATTCCCCTCATCTCAGAAACTGGTGGCATGGACATTGCCCCTGCTGACCCCAGGGACACCAGCAGAACCTGCTCGTGGTGTTTGAATTAACTGATATTTTCTGTACATTAAAAGCCACGTGTATATTTTAAAAATTTTCCAACCCGAGTCACATCTCAGGTTTGTTCGGATTTGTTTGTTCAAGACCTATTCGCCACAGCTAGGTAGTTATTTTGGGCCCGATGGGGAGATAAGCGTATTTTCAGAGGGAGGCCTGGGGTTTGCTGCGTTGGGCTTTGTGCTCGTGTCATTTCTGTCCCCGCTCTCAGGCAATCGCCTCCCGTTCTCTCCCTTCCCGGCTTTCAAAGGGAGAGAGGCTTTGCTTTTCAACCAGGGGACCGCTTTACATATGTACGCCGCTGATAAAGTATTTTCACTTCGCCCCTTTCCCCTCTGGGAATCGCTGTCTTACTGCAAAACTGTTTTGTCTGACAAGGGCTGCAACAGATTACACGTGTTGGCTGCAAACACGGGGCCTTTTTTTTTTTTTTTTTTTTTCTTTTTGAGAACCACATACCTTTAAAAAAAAAAAACTCTATCTCCACACTGCCGGGGCGAGCTCTGCCTTTTGCCTCGTGTTCCCAGGAGCAGCCCCGCGCTCGTATCTGCTTGTGGCATCAGACCTCCCTGGGCGATGCACCTCTCAGGGTTGTGTGTCCGCATTGTTCTTTCTCGTGTGAGCTTCATTTGAGCCTGAATCCACCAAAACGCAGGGGCTGAGCCCTTCAGTTACTCTGGTATGGGGTTTCGGCTGCGGTTTGGGGTGGGATTTCTCCAGACCCCTCGGCATCAGCATCCCCGGAGATCAGCAGCACTTGGCAGAGCGATGCCCTCATGCTGCTGGGGACTGAGCTCTGAGTGTCACACCGGCAGGGGACTGTGTGTGACAGATTTTGTGGCTCGGGGACATCCAGGACACCCCTTTCCAACCCAAATGTGAGCCAGACAGTTCTCCCATCTCCTCAAACTGGGAGCCAGCTGGGAAAGGTGTGGGCTCTGCTTTTCAAACAGGTTGTTCAGGTGTTAAAACCTTAAAATCCTTGTCTGGCTCTAGCAGGAGAGGGGCAGAGCCAGGAACCCACCTGGGAAGGGGCTCTGTCCCCCAGCTCCATCTCCTGAGCTGCCCCTTCCAGAAGTGTCCCTTGTCCTCCCAGCAGGAAGGCACCCAGAGGGGAAGGGCTCGGAGAAGATCCAAGAACACCAAGATCAAGGGAACGCCAGGATTCAGTGGTGTTTCACTGTTCAAATCTGTGCGCCAGGGCTGAGACGTGCCCGGATTTCAGAGGGAGAAAGACGAGGACTCTGCGGTGTCCTGGAGAGGGCACCCAAAGGCGGAGGGGCCCGAGGATGCTTCAGAGGAAAGGCAGCACCTTGCATGCTTTAAAGGGAAAATTCAGGATGTTTAACAATGTGCGTGAAGAATTCGGGTACATCACTGTAGATGGAAGGCAGCTCGGGAAGAAGCTGTCCTCCAGTGGCACATGGGCTGGGGGGACATCTGGGACAGGGACCCCAGCAGCCTGATGCCACGGAAAAACGCCTGGGGTTAGAGACAGGGTTTGGTTTCTCTCTGAGCAAACAGAAGCCAGCAGCCCGTCCTTTTGCAGCGGGTTTGTGTGTCGCAGAGGACGTGGTGTCACACCAGGGTGCCTGGAAGAGACCCGTGGGCCACCAGCCATGGCCACTAGTCCTGCCTGCTCCCCAAGGCCCATGGTGACCCCGGCGTTGGGTGGACTTTGGACTCAAGCACCATCCACGAGCGATGTCACCTTCAGCGATGCTGAGACCCAGGGGGAAGCTGTGGTCACCCCAAGAGGTTTCACTGCAGTTTCTAGGGGAGAAGGTCCCCCCAGCAGCACAGTGAGACTCCAGACCGAGGACACCATCCTCCTGGGCACCTCGTGGCTGGGCGTTCTCATGCCTGAGGAGACCCAGAGGTGATGTGAAGCCCAACCTGCTCTTGCCCAGGTTTGTGCTCTTTTTTTCCCCCCATCTCCACTTCTTCACCCGTGACATCCCCACAAAGCAGCGTGTCCAGGCCCAGGGAGTACTTTGCTTTTCCCGTGTTGTTCGTGGAGATGATTAACTGTGTGTCCTCTCTCGGCTTCACTGGGCGAAGGGAGCTGGGGGATGGAGGGTGGAGAACCACGGGTGGAAAATACACAGAAGGAACCAGCTGAGAGTGACCCTGGCTGCGGGTCTGCCCAGGTTGGGGCAAGCCAAGGCTGCCTCTTCTCCGGATCTGGAATTGTCCATTCAGTTTGGGGACATCCTTTTGCTCTCAGTGCCTTTTCCATCTTCCCTATGCTCCAGTCGAGCTGGGGACAGACTCTGCATCTTCTCCTGCAGGTGCGGGCACAGCTCTGGTTTATATCGTGACATAGCGACGATACTGCTGGGTCCTTTTCCCAGTTTTCCCATCTTTACCCAATAATTTCTGACCTCCAGCCTCCCATTACTCCACTCGTGTTTCTTGCAGAGCTGACTCTGGTGGTGCGGAGATGCTCAGGGTGGGGGGGGGATACGGTCCAGCCCAGGGCAGCTGCC
>NW_010100943.1:14324-19479 GCF_000699245.1 Pterocles gutturalis
CTGGGTCCCCCCAGGCCTGGAAACATCCCAGTGCCCACCGCAGCCCCTGGCACTCCATAAACCCCCTGCTCTGGTCGCGCTGCAACGCCTGGGTAAGTAAGAAGTAATTAGTGCCGCTTGCTACAGCAAGTAAAACCCAAATGTCAAGGAACAGCAAAGCTATTAAGACCCGGGTTTACTGCACGTTTGCAGCCAAACTCTGCGTGTGTGTGCTGAAATGGGGGTGGGTGAATCCGGCCCCCAAGCACTGGGAGAAGTCCCTTCCCCTGGCTGCGCTGTTGGCCTGGGGGGGTCATTCCCTGCCTCAGTTTCCCCTCCATCCCGCCATGCCTTAGTGGGGAAAGCCACGTAGTTGTGTGGCTGGGAGAGGCCAGATCCTGCCCTGGGGGGGTGCAAAGTGGGATGTCACCCCCAGGATGGGTAAGGACGGCTCAGCAGCCAGGGGAAACCTTCTGCTCCTGTTTAGATCTTAAAAACCAGATGAGCTGTAAGGAGCTGAAGGGCTGCCCTGCCTGGGCACCCACCTGGGTGCTCCCAAACCTGCACCTTGGTGCCACAGCCGGGTTTTTGGGGGGCAGGCAGGGGAGCAGGCAGCTCGGCTGGGTATAGGCAGGGCAGCAGGTCCTGCGGCAGGACCACGAGGCACCAGCCTTGCTTCCCATCCCTGCACCGAGTGGGAGAAAGCAGGAGGGAAAGGACATGTCAAATCAATCATATTTAAACAAAAGCCTCGTCGGCCCAAGGGCCCTTTTAAAAGCTGCTTATTTAATTAAAAGTCCCATTTTCCATATTTATGGCCCTTATTCAGTTAAATATTAACCGCCTGGGCCAGGGCGGGTTTATTCTTTGGGAAGAGGCGGTGTTGGGAGGTTCATTAGGGGTTTATCAGGCGGCCGGGGTGCCCGGCAGATGGATGGATAGAGGATGGATGGATGGATGGATGGAGGATGGATGCAGGACCGCACACGTGGGCTCATGCTGGCTCCTGGGGACCGCAGGGATGGTGCCATCACTGGCCCAGCTCTTTGGGGCCACACCCTGTCAGCTTCTGTCGGGATGCAGGGAAATGGGGTTAAAAATAGGGCAATTGGGACTGTTGGGATGGCGTGAGAGACAGGCAGGCACAGCATGGGTGGTCACATCAGCTCCTGTAGCCTGAAAACCAACCGCTGGGCACAGCTTATCCCCCAGCGCCCCTAAATTGAGGCAGAATAATCATCAAAACACCCCAATTTTTCCCTGGGGCCATCAGCCCATCACTGGCTCCTAGCCAAACCCTTCCCAGGGCTCTGGAGTGTTTTCCCCCAGGATGCAATTCCCAGCAGCTCGGCGGGCAGTCCTTGCTGGCATGGGACAACCGTGGCGGTGCTGGACCCGGCTCTGCTGGGGTTTGGCAGCTCAGAGCCCTGCAAGACCTCATGGAAGGTTCATCAGCCAACCATGGGGTCAACACAACAGCCTGGTCTTTGGGAGCTGTGGGCAAGGACCAAGGCGGAGGTGGAGGAGGACCTTGGTGGTAGACATGTCTTGGAGGATGGCCAAGGCAGCCCAGCTGGCTGCAATGAGCCGGCAATGCCTTCAGAAGACGTGGGAATGAGGAGAACCTGATGCTTGTATAGGCTCCTCTTGAGGAGTGGCACAGCTCCTGGGCTTGAGTTGGGTTGTTGGTGCTCTGAGGAGAAGCAGCACGTCCTGGCCATGATGGCAGCAACAGGAAATTAGGAAGAAGTGTTTCTCTGTGCAAGGGGTGAGGCAGTGGCCCAGGTTGCCCAGAGAAGCTGTGGATGCCCCATCCCTGGAGGGATTCAAGGCCAGGCTGGATGAGGCTTTGAGCAACCTGGGCTAGTGGGAGGTGTCCCTGCCCATGGCAGGGGGGTTGGAACTGGATGGGCTTTAAGGTCCCTTCCAACCCAAACCCTTCTGTGACTCTATGAACCTGCTTCAGATGTGTTGGCAGATGCCCTCAGGAGGGCAGGTCCCCGGGAAGGCTGTGGGAGAGTGGGGCTCACCTGGGTGGGCAGAGGAGCTTCTCTGACCCCTGTGTCCATCCTTGGCCTGTCTGTTTTTTGGGGTTTTTTTCTCCTTTTTTTGAAGACAGCAAGTAGCCCTGTAGAGCCTCATGGCGTGCTGGGTACCACTGTGCCAAGGCAGAGGATGCAACGGGGGGGGGGAATGATGGGAGCCTCCTGCATCTCCCCCTCCATCCCAGCATGGTCAACCCCAGCCAAGCCCTCCCTGTCCTCTCCATCAAAAATAACCCAGCACGGAGGGGACCCGGCGCTGGGAGGGTGCTGTAGGCAGGGCACAGAATGAAACGGAGCCGGCGATTTCCTCCGGGGAGCGAGGCGGTGAGAAGGGGGAGATGGCTGGTGTGGAGGGGGGGTGGCGGGAGAGGGAGAGACACCGGGTTATCAGAGAAGTGTGGAGACAATAATGCAATCTGACATTTCTGAAATGAGACCCCCCGGTTGCCCTGGCAACGGCTCACGTGGGACCAGCTCCCGGGAGACGGCTCCGAGATGTGCTATAAATGATGTTTGATTAGAATTTAAATCATTTAGGCGGAGAGGAGATAGGCCTTTTGTCAGCACGGGGACCTGCGGGGGTCAGCCACCCAGCAGCTGCCTGGGCACACGGCGGCCCCGGGGCTGCACGGGGACTGGGGCGAGGGGTCGCCCGGGGGGGTCCTGGGGGATGCTGACCTTTCCGGCCGGGTGAAGAGGGAGCTTGAGGCCAAGGCAAACACGGCGAGGGAGGAGGGTGCTGCACCGAGCCCTGGGAAGGCAGCGACATCTCAGCGTCATCGGACTGTTGGGTTGTTCCCAGATGGTGTGAAGGCACTGAGACAGAATTATGGGATCACAAATGGTTTGGGTGGGAAGGGACCTTAAAGATCATCGAGTCCCACCCCCCTGCCATGGGCAGGGACACCTCCCACCAGCCCAGGTTGCCCAAAGCCTCATCCAGCCTGGCCTTGAACCCCTCCAGGGATGGGGCATCCACAGCTTCTCTGGGCAACCTGGGCCACTGCGTCACTGGAAGATTCTCCCACAGCTTCCACCAGCTGAGAACCTGGCCCTGGGCTTCTCCAGTGGTGGCAAATGTGTGCTCTAAGTAAGATAATAACACTTCAGAATCCATTCTCTGTCCCTTAGATTTTCCTTTAGGAGCAGGGAACGCAGCATGTCACTACCTCCAGGTGTTGTGCCCGTCCCAGGGGCGATGGGCCAGGTTCTCCCACCACCTGCAGACCATGGCCCGGATACATCTCCAGCATCCAGCCCAGTTTGGGGCAGGAATTGTGCTGGACAACTATCCATTGGGCATTTCTTGCTCTTTCCAGCTCCCTGACATGTGCAGGGAAGTCCTCTTTGCTGTACGGAGTCTTTCTCATTATGAGATATTTTGCCTGGTTCTGGGGGCTCAGAGGATTTCACGCATGGAGCAGCTGAGGTGGGGTCGGCAGCTGTGGTTTATGTTCCTGTCATGGCAAAGCCACAGTTACCGGGTTTGTTGAATGAGGTGTCTGGGTGGTGGTAACAAAACGCAGGAAAGTCCCAATGCGGGTGCAGGGCCTTTGCTCTGTGGTTGTCTGCTGGTGCCCAGGGGTTGGGGTTGACTCTGGTTCTTGGTGGCCAAGGACACCTCTCAGACCAGCCCCGTCTTGCTCACCCAGTTCACTTAGACGACGACTGGAAAGCATCTGGACCTTCTTCTGAGGTCTGACGAGTGGTGCACAGGGATGGCCACCACCAAAGCCAGGACCAACCCTGCCTGGGGAATTCCAGCTTCCTGGAGAGGCTCCTGCCCTGCCCCGCTCTTGTTGTCTACCCACGGGAGATGGTCGCGTGTGGCAGACTGGAGATGCTCCATTGGCCAAGCACAGGAGCTCCATCACCCCACCCTTGGCTGCAGTGCTTCTCCAGCCCCCCTTGGGGAGCGATCCAGTGTTGGCTCCTTCCAGCGAGCATCCCGCTGTCGAGGCAGCTGGAGAAGCCCTTTATTTGCTTTAACAGGTCTGAGCTCTGGCCTGAGACTGGGGGAGGAAGGAAAGTGGCTGATTTCCCAGTCGGTGGGAGAATGGTGTTAAAAGCAAACCAGCAACCGAGCACAGACTTTCTCCTTGGAAGATTTTTAAATTGCCTGCTCTTTAATGCCGTGGTTTAGGTTCAATGAATCTCTAGCGCTTGCTTCTCAACGTCCCGAAAATGCCATCTGATCATGAAATTAGACCTAAACTAATAATTCTCAACAAATATTAATCTAATGAATTTAGCTTCTTTCTGTTTGTGGACCAGCAAAGAGGGAATTGCAATGTTCTCATATGTATTAATTATCTGAATGTATTCCACAAACCCCTCCTGCCTGCTTTAAGCCTTGGTCATGAGTATTCCAAGTTTTGTTTTTCGGTTGCGGTTGCCCTCTAAACTGAACTGCAGCTGCCCAGTGGTTTGGGTGGAGAATCCAGCCAAGGGGAGCGAGGAATCTGAGCTTTGCTGTGGGCTTTCCATTTTTTGGATGGTCTTTCATCTTGGATGGATTCTCTGAATGTCTGCAGGAGGAACTGGGTAGGAGGAGAAACTCCAGGAGCAAGCTGGGAGCTTTGCCAGCAGGAAAGTCTCTGCTCCTGTGCTCGTAGATAGCTCCAGAACCAGTGTCGAAGGGGAGTGAGAGAGCGGCTGTGTGGGGTTGGCTCCCAGCCAAGGGTAAACCCATCACAGGGGGTCAGACCAGGACCACAGGAACTGGGAGAGCTAGAGTGCCCCTCCCACCCTGTCCCAGCCCTGCCTCCGCAAATGGAATGGGGTTTGGAAGCCAGAGACCCCCTGGGCACAGTCCCTGCTGGCTTCCCTGAGCGGCAGACGGTGCTGCTCCTTGCTGGCTGGAGCATTATTTTAATTAATCAGTGCTTTGCTCCGATTTGGAGCATCTTCTGGGAGCCAGCCTTGGGGGTGGCAGTGGAGCCGCCCAGGTCCCTGCCGAGGTGCTGGCAGGGGTCTGGAAGGCTGGTACCAAGGGGCTGGATTTCCTTCCTCCAGCCCATCCTCGGGGATCTGTGCACCCCCTGCTCAGGGTGAGGGGCTGCTCTGGCTTTGGGAGCGGATGACGTGTGATGCTGGGGTGCTGTGCAGGCAGGGGGATGCTGTGCGGGGCA
>NW_010100944.1:0-1071 GCF_000699245.1 Pterocles gutturalis
GATCCCTTGTGCTCTATTAGTGTGGCTGTATTAGCATATGGGCTGCTGACAGACCAAGACCACTATCTTTCACACTGGTTGGTGTTGTCTCATTGCTTCCTCACTCTTCCCACCTCTCTAAATCCAGTTGTTACTTTGATGACCAGCTTGTTGGAACAGTGACTAATCATTTTATTCCTTGTTCAAACTGCAATAGGACAAATTTGCTCCCTACTGTAAGAGTATCAATAGTAATGATCATCACCTTGTCGGTCCCCATCCGTTGCTCTCATACTGACATCATATTCACTGATTTCCTAAAGATCTTTTCCCACTAATTAGCTTAATTTCTTATTTATATTCATTAGAATTACTACTAAGACAGGACATCTGGCACCTATCTTACTGACATTTGTAGTACTGCTGCTGCTGAGCCAGCAGGGACGAAACATGCCCACACCTGCTGAGACACCCTTCCTCAGCCTCTGTCCAGGAACTGCACTTGATAACATCACCTCATCTTCCTGGGTATCAGCTTTCACCACGGGACAACTTCATATTTCCCTGGACGTGTAGCTCCCTTCCCAAGTGTTCCATGTACTGACTGTTCTCTCAAACCCACTTGTTGCACCAATGCCATCTCCCACCCCAGGGAGACCCTTTCTGTCTCTTTCCCCATTTTACCCACTCAGAGGTCTATTATCTCTTACAGTATTTTGCCTTTGGCCCTTTCCTTGTATTGCCACACTCCAGCTCTCCCCATGACCTTAGCTAGTGTCACAGAATCCTGAATAGGTCTTGTTCTGGCCCCAGTGATGCACATCTCCTTTCCTTTCTGTCACATCTACCAGAAAATCTCCTGTGTGTTATTGGGCTGAGAATCCAGTTGAACACCTGCCTTTTGTAGCTCACATGCCCTGTGCTTGTGATTGAATCTTGTGCCTGCACATTTGTAGACCACTGGAATAGTGTAGTAATCCTTTATTTCAGGGTATTTTTTTTCAGTCTGCAGTCTATGATCTCCAGAGGGGGGGCAACAGTAGGGAAATGGGGACCACAGACAATCTTTAAGGGTTCCAGGAAAGGTAAGCC
>NW_010100945.1:0-460 GCF_000699245.1 Pterocles gutturalis
TGCTTTTATACAGAGCTCTTTCAGATTTGCAGCTACTGATTGGATACAATCATTTTAAATTCTTAACAACAAAATTACTGTTGGCTACTTTCAATCCTGGGAACATAACTTTCGAAGCTATGTCAACACAACCTCTAAAATAACTTAGTTGTGCTAATTAATTTCTCTCAGTTTCTCCTTATCTTTCTCACATCCTGTATAATTGGATACCTTTGGACATCTGGTCATTTTTCTTCTTTCCCAGGATCCTCTATCAACCTTATAATTACAAAGCCTAAAGTTAGTGTAATAGTTAAAATTCCATCTCAGAATCCTTTATCAACCTTATAACTATGAAGCATAAAGTTAGTATCATAGTTAAAATTCTACTTCAGCACAAAACACCCCTACAAAGGGCAAGTGCAAGGTCCTGCACATGGGTCAGCACAGCCCCCAAGCACAAATACAGAGTGGGTGGAGA
>NW_010100946.1:0-327 GCF_000699245.1 Pterocles gutturalis
GGGGGGAGCCGAAAGCCGGGGCGGGGGCGGCCGTCACGCGGGTGTTTCTCGGCGCAGACTTTGTTCCCGGAGGTGCCGAGCGCCTGGATTTTGCACCGGTGGCATTCTGCGCTTTGCTGTGCCGACGGCTTCGCCGCTGAAGCCCCCTCCAGCATCGTTTCCCCTTCTGACCGTGCTCTAAAAATGTTCCTTCTGGGGACTGATCCTTTCCTCGTCTGGGCTGAACCGGGAGGTTTTGGAAAGCCCGAAGCACGCGTCTCTCCCCGACGCTCTCGGTAAATCAAGCGGAGCCGAGCCTCTGGGAGAAAACGATCCCGTCGGCCGGCA
>NW_010100946.1:392-2674 GCF_000699245.1 Pterocles gutturalis
CCGGGCAGCAGAGCGGCCGGATCCTGCCAGAAACGCGACGGGAGTTTGCTCCCGAGCAAGGAACGGGCTCCGCGTCTCTCTGCGAGGCAGCGGGATTTGCCACTGCCTCCGAAGGGGAAGGACCTGGAGTGCCCAGCCCTGCTCTGCTGCTGCAGTTGGGAGGCTTCGGTCAGCGCTGGGTTTCTAAACTGGGGACAACTGGTCTTTAGACTGGAGGCAACTGGTGTGTAGACCCCCCTGGGGGCTCTTTTCCCACCTGCTTCAAGCCTGGCACCCGTCAGAGGGTTTCCCCGTGGGTCCAGGTGGACGTTGGGCTGCAGGCAGCAGCTTCCCTGCTGGAAAAAGGGAAATTTTGCTCCCAAAGCCGGGAACCTCGGGTCCTGTGTGTGTTTCCCCCTGTGCAGGATTAGCCCCGAGGTGATGGCTCAGGAAACTCCCCAGGCACTGGCTCGCGTTGTGGTAACCCCACCTCTCGGAGCCGGCTTGTACCCCCGCTGCCGAAGCTTCAGCCGCCCCGGTAAAGCGGAGAGAAGGGGGGGACGGCTCAGCTGGGGCCTCGGGGTGCTCCCGGGGTTTGACCTGGACCTTTCCCCCTTTGCGAGATCTTGAGGAATCCTAAAAGCAGAGACCCCGCGGCTTTGGCCATCCGTCGGAGGAGCCGCAGGGATGGTCTGTGCCCCCCCGCAGACGGTATTTTCTCTCTCCTGCATCTCTCCTGTGTGGCTCTTGTTGCGTTTCAAAGCCCAGTAGCATCCTCAGGGTACAAACAATGAAGCACAGGGGTTCTCGCTCCGTTTTTCCCTGTGTGGTGGACCCCGGTCCGGCCAAGCTCGGGGGACCGCAGACCCTGCTGCTTCAGCAAACCCCGCTGTCCCTGAGCTCCCCGAAAGGGCCGGGAGATGGGGCAGAGCCTCTCCAGGAGCAGCGAAGATTTTGCTTCGGGTTTCACGTGGAGGGAAGGATGCAAACGCTGCTGGGGAGGCCGAGGAACCTGGTTTGGTGTCAGCAGAGCCCGGGCACCCCGTCATCGCTGCTGCTTCTTGCAGCCCCCATCTCCCCCGCACCCTGCACCCCTTGTCTCCCCGACACCCAGCCTGTGCCAACGGGAGCCGCTGAGCTCCTGGATCCCACCGAGCTCCTGGATCCCCGAGCTCCTGCATCCCTGAGCTCCTCCATCCTGAGCTCCTGCATCCCCGAGCTCCTGGATCCTGAGCTCCTGGATCCTGCCGAGCTCCTGGAACCCTGAGTTCCTGAATCCTGAGCTCCTGGATCCCAGAGCTCCTGGATCCCACCGAGCTCCTGCATCCCTGAGCTCCTGCATCCCAGAGCTCCTGGATCCTCGAGCTCCTCCATCCTGAGCTCCTAGATCCCCGAGCTCCTGGATCCTCGAGCTCCTGCATCCCCGAGCTCCTGGATCCCCGAACTCCTGCATCCCTGAGCTCCTCCATCCTGAGCTCCTGGATCCTCGAGCTCCTGCATCCCCGAGCTCCTGGATCCCCGAACTCCTGCCTCCCTGAGCTCCTCCATCCTGCGCTCCTAGATAAAAAAACCCACGCCCCTGCCTCCCGAGCTCCTGCATCCCCGAGCTCCTGCATCCCGAGCTCCTGCATCCCGAGCTCCTGCATCCCCGAGCTCCTGGATCCCAGCGCCGGCAGATGTCAGGGGAGGGGAAGGGAAAGGAGCGGGGGGACCATTCCAGCCACCGGCCGCTGCGCCGGGGGTCACGGCGGAGGGGAGGGACCCCCCCAGCTCCCATCGCAGCGTTTGACATCACACCAGGAGCTGGCTGCTGGGTTATTCCGGCATTTCTCTTTTTTTTTCCTCCCTTGAGCCTCCCTCCCTCCGCCACCGTCCCCACTGAGCCCCGACCCCGTGATGTAACGCTGGGAGCGGGACGTGGTGCTGGTTCCTGTTTAACCAGCCTGGCCTTCTGTCATTTCCCCCTCCCTGCGCACCCTCTCCTACACATGAAACCCGAGAGCCCTCTCTGTCCCTTCCCACCCCTTTTTTCCCTCTTTTCCTCCCTCTGCTCCATCCAGAAGCTCCTTCCCACCAGGTCGGTACCGGGCTCGGGTCCCTGGCACGGCGGCTGCGGGACGGCGTTCGTGCCGCTGCAGCCTCGCTGGGTGAGCAAAGCCGCAGGAGATAGGGAGGCAGAGGGAGAAATCCCACCTGCTGGGTGCTGGCGTTTGGAAATCCGGGGCTTTGGACCACACTCACGGAGTGAGCGGATGCGAGTGGGAGCAGGGATGCGTCGCTGGGGTGACGGGACCCTGCGGATC
>NW_010100946.1:2713-4739 GCF_000699245.1 Pterocles gutturalis
GGAGGAGCATCGACAAGCGCGAGGGGCCGGGCGCGAGCGGGGTCTGCCGGGTGCAGAGAGCCCCGTACGGCTCCGCGAGGGATGGGGACGGGGGGGACGGCTCCTTGCACCGGCTGTTCCCCACGTCGCCTTCCTGCCCTCGATCCCAAGCAGGAGGTGATGTTTCCTCCCAGGAGGAGAAAAGGGGGGTGTGGGAGATTTAATTCTGTGTCTCTGGATCCACAGATTTTCATTTTGGATCCACAGACATGGAATTAACTAAAGGCTTTTAATGTGCAAGAGCCGTTCTTAGTGTTAACCTTTTTTTTTTTTTTTATCTCTTCTGAAGCTTGGCTGAATCCCTTCTGCCTTTTCTATCAGCAAAACTAATTATAGTTCTGGGAAATAACGAACGCTGGAGGGTCTGTCTGGCAGGTGCTTCCCCGAGGTCACGGAGCTGGGAGCTCCCGCAGGTACGGGCTTTCGGCGGGGTGGGATCCGCCGGCGCCAGAACGAGTCCTGATGCGATGGGAAATGATCCGGCGCCGCTCGCGTGCTGTCACATCACCCCGTGCCTCAGTTTTCCCGCAGGTAACAGGGGCTGGACCCCAACTTCGTCTCAAGTCTGAGCTGGGTGGGGATCTGAGCCCAGGTCCCCCTTGAGAGGGAGATGCTCTTTGGAGACGGAGAGAAAACCAAAGTCCTCTCGCAGGCTCACGTGCGGTTTCCTGCTGGGGTGACGGCGGCACAGCCCGTGTTTCCCAGCGAGAATCCTGCCGGGCGGTTCCCAGAGCCCCAACCATCCTGTGAGCCTACGGCTCCTGAATATCTTGCTGTCAGACTGGTCATATCTTTTAAAATCTCTAAAAATCTTGTTGGCTTTTGGCCTTGCTCAGTGTGGACGGTACAGTGACCCTGTTCTGTGTCACTCGAGAAATATCGAGGTGGTTTCAGTGTCTTGTTGGGGGAAGGAGCCCTGGCTGGCCGCTTGCAGGAGATGTCCTTTTCCTTTTCGGAGCAGGACACCGTGTGCCGCAGGGAGAAGCTCCCATTAACCCATCGGAACAAACCCCGCTGCTTTGAAAGCGGCTTTTTATTCCCGAGCCACAGCTGCTCTTGTGCAAAACTTCTCCGAACCGCGCTTCTCGTCCTGAAACAAAGGCAAGCCGCGCGATTATCTCACCAAATCCGGGCAGTGGCGCTGCCGCGGGGAAATCGAGGCGAGGGGAGGGGGCTTTCCCCGGGGCGAGGCCGCCGATCCCGTCCCTCCCCGGCACCGCTGCGGACGGAGGAGCTGCCCCTGGAGAGAAGGGAAGGGAACAGGCGAACGCTGCGAAAATAACCCCGAGCGGAGCCGCCGCCGGCTTTTCTTTCCTCCTCTCCAGCAGTTGCCGGTGCCGGGGGGCTGGGGAGGATTTGGAGAGCGAAGGGGAGGCATCGAAATGGAGAAAAGCTGCGCCAGGTGCTCCGAGTTTGTCGCTCGGGGAATTTACCCCCCGTCCTCCCCCTTTTCCTTGAAGATTGTCTGTGAGGTCTCTCCGCCGGGGAAGGGAGATTGTATAACACTCGTCGGGCTCATTAAAAACAGTTGTTCTCACCGCTGACGTCTCCTCGGCACAAAAGCCGGGGTTGTGGAGCAGGGGATCGGTTTTAAAATAGCTCCAAGAGCCCCGGGAAGGCGGCACCCCCCCCGACTCTGTGCCGTCCAGGTGAACCCGTCCTTATTATTTTGTGTTTTGCAGATTCCTCCCAGCGGAGGTTTTGTTTTTCCGCAGGATTCCCGCGGCGCTGACGGCTCGAGGGACGCCACCGGCTCGAGGCCCGGGAGCAGCAGCACGGGGACAGGCTTTGTCAAAGGTTTCCTCTGTGCCTCGGAAGCTAATCCCGCTCGTCACGTGGTGCCGGGAGCGCGGCCGAGCTGCTGGCTTCGGACACGGCGGCAACGCGTGCGGGAGGGCGGCGGGGGGGGTTAAACCCGGTTTCGTTTTGTTCCCAAGGCAGGTTTGCGAGGGGAATTTATTCCTTGTTGGTTTCGGTGCAAAAGTTG
>NW_010100947.1:0-10144 GCF_000699245.1 Pterocles gutturalis
CCTAAGGCCGCCTTGTGAAGCTTCTGCCCGCAGCAAAACTTCAGAGTCCACCTACAGGAGCCACATATGCACTGTGGGCGGAGAGCGCGCTCTCCGCCCTCCCGGCAAAAATTTAAAGACTGGGGGAGGGGTGGTGACCGCGGTTGCCCCGGTAACTCCCATGCCACGTCAGCCTCTCGCGGGAGAGCTGTCGGCGGGGGTCGGGATATTCCGCTGCCTTGGGGGTTTCCTGCCGAAGGAATCTCCCGAAAACCTCCCTGTACCTCGCGATCAGTTGGTCCGGTGGAGCTGGGTCGTCTCCGAAGCAGCTGATCTCGGCGACTGAGTATTGGGAAACAAAACAGGAAACATTAAAACACATGGGAAAACTCCTTTCCTCCTGTTTCCCAGGCTCACTTCACTCCTCTCCAGACACCTCTCCTACCAGCTTCTTACCACTGCATGTCACACTCAGTCCCTACAGTGAGGAAAAGAGTGGGTCAAGGGGGTGTGTTATGTACCATTTTTTCTTTGATGCTCCTTTCCTCTCACACTTTTCATCTTCTCTGGCACAGGACCTCATGGGTTGAAGGGGGTATCTGCTCTGCTGTGGAGCACTTCCACCTCCTCCTCCTTCTCTTCCTCCTCTGTTGGAACCAGCTGGAACTGGTTGTGTCCCGGCACAGTGGCCTTTACTCATGGAAGCCACCCCTGCAGCTCCCCACTGCCAACACCTTGACGTTTGCACCCAGTACAAGACTCTTGTGTTATGGAATCACAGAATAAATTAAGTTGGAAAGGACCTTTGGAGATCATCTGGGGCCATCTTCCTCCACCCCCCTCCCACCAAAAAGTGCAGTTTTGCAGGTTGTTCGGCTGCTGCCAGCATTGCTCTGACAAATTTTTGATGTCTCTAAAGATGGTGATTCTGCATCCTCTCTAGACAGCTTATTTGAGTGTCATTTCTGTAAAGATTTTTTCCTTATATTTACTTAAAATTTTCCCCAGGAACAGTCCATTGCTGTTTATAACTACAGTACAATGCAGCAGTTTGATTCCCCCGTGGCCGCCTTTCCAGTTTAAAGAAACCCAACTGTCTTGCAGAGGACAGAAGCATTAAGGTTGGTATTAATGGGGAGTGAATGAATGTGGTGGCACCAGAAGGAATGGCAGAAAAAAATGTCTATAAAGTGGCATATGTTGATGGCACCTAGATTAGCAGGTCATCAAGATCTGGATACATCTACAGACAACTTCTCCAGACACAAAAGACTGTCCGTATATCCAAATGACTCCCAGAGATGGGGAGGTTGAGAGACTAATTGGTGTCAGCTCCTAAAAGCTACCAAAACCCCTCAACCAACCATACCCAAAACAAAAAACCCTACATCTACCAGACCATCTTGACACAAGGCTATAAACCGAGGAAAGCTGAGGAGCACTTGTTAGCTGCCATCACTTGTCTTCTGTGCGATTGCAAGGAAACTTGACAAGACTACTGAGGCTGAGTGTAAGTAAATTAAACCAGTTTTTCTGTAAAATGAAATCACCTTATCCTCCTACATAGTGTTCCATTGTTGCTACAGTATTGCAGCATTATTTCCTGCATTTTCTATCTTTTCTCCTACCCTACCTGATCCAGGCCCAAAACTATCCTTGGTGGCCCTCCACTGGGCTTGCCGTACGGCTGGGGAGCCCAAAGCAGGACACAGTACTTTGGAGTGGTGCAATTTCGCACATCCTGAATAGAGGGGAATACCAATTCCCTTTAACCTACTGTCTGTGCTTCTGGCTAGTGCAGCTCAGTAGCTGGCCTTGATTTCTGCAAAAGTGCACTGCTGAGTCACAGGTGCTTTTTTGGAAAGCTGCTTTCTAGCAGCTGTACAGACTCATGGGGTTGTTGTGTTCCAGGTATAATAGTATATATTTATATGTAATAATTGCATATTTGTTTTTGATGAACTTTATGAGGTTTCTGTTGACCAATTTTCCAGTTTGTTGGGACTGATGCTGAGCAGCAGCCCAGCAATGGAGCATGTTGACCTCTCCCCCTGTGGTTTTCTGCTCAGTCCCTTCACCAGCTGCCGAGTGTTTTACAGAAGACTATTCACACACCATCCGCACTGCCTGCTGAAGGAAACACTCTGAAATAAGAGCAGCAATGACATCGGGGGAAATTTATGTACGTGTACAATCATGTGCATGCACATGCACACACACACATTACCAAGTCTGAACAAAGTGGATTTAGTGCAATTCATTACACTGTGGCGGTTTGCAGTTATGCTGCATTTTAGGTATCCATTTCAAGGACCCCCTGCTCTAGGAGCAGCAGAATGCTTCTTTTCAAAACAGGTAGCTCCTGTCTAGCCTTTAAACAGAGAAGATTCAAGTGAGTAAGGGAAAAAAAAGTCTCATTCCCATCTCACAGGAGGCTGTCTGTGAACAACTGTCTCTGCTAAAAGGGACTTGCCCCTTTATATAAAGCACAGCTTCCCCTTCCCCCACCCCATCCGTTGCCTTCAGCCCTCATGCCAACAGAAAATACTTGCTTTCTCACATTTTACAGTAGAGTTGAAACTATTCCCTCATTTTTGCACTGTATTTATAACTTTCAGATGTTGGCAGACCTGGCTTTATCTCTGAGAAGTGACTCTGACAAAGGGAAGTCTCTGCTCTACCTGCCTGCCTTGCTCCCTTCATCTCTCTCCCTGGTTTCCTTAGAAAAGGCAGGTCAGACTGTATCTGAAATACTCTGGGGAAGGAGTTTGGATTTTTGTCTGTAACTGCAGGGATGAGAGGAAAAAAACAAGAAATTAGAAACCTTTAGGACTTTAGGCAATTGGAAAACCATTTACATTGCAACTGAATACAGATTATTTTGTAACGGGCATGTCCCACCTGCCCTCTGAAACAGGACTTTAAAAAATTACTTGTAATACATTATGCCTCATTTAGGATGGGCACCTGATTTTGGCTGTTCTCATTTGTCTCCCTCTCCTGGTTAACAGCAGTTATTTTTTTCCAGATTTTAAAGGGGTTTGGGGTAGGGAGGTCTTTGTTTGGCTTTTGTCCATACACAAAGAACTCAAAGTGAATATGTGTCTGGGCAAAATAGATTTTATGTATACATACTTGTTACAGTGTATTCAAGGATTAGATAAATATTTACCTATTTAAAAATTCACCTCTGCAGTCTTGAAATAAAAACGTAAATCTTGGCATATCTCTGCAAATGAGACAGGGGAAATCTGCTAAGGGGAATGTTCACTTTCAGTCAAGTTTGGTAAGTTGGAAAGATGCCAGGAATAGTGGAGCCAAGAGGTGGCTGTGTTTCTGAAGAGGGTGGTGGCAGGGAGAAGAGCTGGAGTCAGTCAGTTTAAGGGAATTTGACAGTTTTAGTATGGTAAATTGAATTCTTCTGGCTTAAAGGCTTAGTATTGACATAATACACTGCAGGGTGCCAATTTTTACCTTTTGCTTTCGTGAGTCATAAATAAAATGTATGTAAAAAATAAGAGAATTATTAATTTATTGCTGCATATAATGAAGAGCCTGGAAACAGACTGAGGGGTACTCAGTACATAATCTTCCTGTTCTGGTTCTGACAGTACCCCTTACTCCCTGAATGCAGTATCTATTCAAGGGCTACTCAACAATCCCGGTTCTGGTAACTACCTCTCTTGTGTTCCTGACCTACTGCACAGTGCCAAGCCTGTTTCTTCTGCATCCTTATAGCTTCCTGTCAGAAACTTTAGCTGCTGTTTCATTCTGTTCCCTTTCTGTCTTTGAAATCCAACTCAGCCACTGTCCATGGAAACCGCTATTTAAGTCCAGACTTCCACAGACCTCTCTCTGGACCCTGGAGGCTTCATCATCAGCAACCTGAGAGTCTAGTCAGGGATTTTCCATGGACAAGACAGCTAATTGTGTCTAGTTACATCGTTTTTGTAGATAAAATGTATTATTTAGTCTAAGACAAGCAGATGTTCCAATTTCATTTTGTTTATGAGCTACAGAAGAATGTCAGTATCCTGCAGCCCAAAAGATTCCAAGTGGTTAAATATCCAGGTAATTACGTATCCCAGTGTGTCGCTAAGCTGTATTCAGTCGTGCAACAGCTATATTGTCTTCCTGCCACCCCTCCACCATCTCCTTTTTCCCATTTTTAAAAAATGGAAACTAAATACAGGCTTGTTTCAGAATAGTTTTCTAGTCTTAAGGAGAAATCTGTCCTTCAACTGACAATCTGCCTTGCTTTTTAAATTTTTATTTATCTTCTACATTTTAGCAATTAGTATTCATGTATTAAGGAGAGAAAAGGCCAGAACTGTAGACATGAGTAACGAATGCCAGAATCTGAGTACTAAGAAAGTAGCCATCTGGATTATTTTATTATTTAGAAGGCAAAGTAAAAAAATAGAATCAGCATTAAAAAGCTTTGAAAAATCACTTCTCAGAATATAGAACATAGAAGAAATGTAATAAAAGTTCAAACAATTCTGTCCCTACTTTTCCATTTAACAAGCAAAGTAAGCATTCAGCAACTGTATTTTTTATGAAGAGTATGCCAGTGTTTACGCCGAGTGCAGAATATATATTCTCAGAAGATTCATGTGTGTTGGTAAATTTGTTAGAGTCCTTTAGGAAAATTGTTTGTAAAATAATTTCTTCATTGCCCTGGATTATCTTGTGATAACTCTTCAAACTTTACGGCTCATTAAACTCACTCAGATGTACTATGCTGACATAACTGGGAGATTTTTTAACATGTTGTTTTTACCATAATTTATCATAATTGAATGCTTTCCCTTTAGCAAACAAGGTTTCTGCTATGGAAATTTTAAAGAAAAAAAACTGTGCCTCAAAGCAGCCTCCTCCTTTGTTCAAAGTGGTTTAGGTTGTCATTACTCTGCTATTTTAATTGGCCAGAAGTAGGGACTGCTCTTGAAAGAAGCAGGCTGGTTTTCCTTCTCCCGCTGTCTCCTGCCACTTCCTACCACGACTTCCCTCATGCCAGTTGTATGCCTGTGGCTGTGCGATGATTTGCTTCGGGGAACCACTCTGGTTGAAAGCTAATTTTTCTTTTGCTAGCCTAGTTTTCTTCACTGCAAGGAGTACAAACAGTAATGCCAGCCCACAGGCAGTAACAGAAAAAGTGTTTGGAGCCAGGCAGGGAGGTGAACAGGACTATTCTTCAATAGTCACTTAATAGTCAGTTTAAGGTAAACAGGAATTACAAAAGTTATTATGTGCTGTTGTTGGAGGTCCTGATACTGTTTTGAACAAGGTATTGATAACTTGATAGGAAACTGACTGTCAACAGAATTAGTCTGCTTTTTGCACCCACACACCTTTAGTTTTCCAGGAAAAGACCAATTGCCTGAGAGCCACACTATTTCAGTTTGAATAAATTCAGTAATTGCTACAACTGCTGGGTATATAATCTTGGCAAGCCTCTAAGGATCTAATGGAATCCAGGTAAACTGTGCCTGCAGGATTCAAAGGTGTCTTGATCTATTAGGAATCTGTAAGACCTAGAGCTTTGGCTGCTGATTGAGAGAGCTGGCCACAGCTATAGATCAAAGTTGTTTTAGCAGAATCTACGGGATATTCTTGTAGCTAACTGTACCTCTGGCACATTGATCTCGATTTATTCTGTGTATTTACCAAAGGTTTAATTAATATGTGTATAACAAATGTATAATTAAGTGAATAAGAAACTATTAAAAAATAATATAATTTAAATCAATACTTAAATAAGAAAGACCGCTAGTTCAGAATTCACGTGTGAATTCATGTCAAATTTTATTTTCATACAGAAATGTGAATTTGTCTTTGTTCTTTACCCCTAAGATTTATTTCACTTACATTTGAGAATTCACTGACATCTGCTATGATTACAGAGATTTGAAGTGGAACAGGTGTTCTACAAGAAATTCTGGTAATATTCCTGGAAACCTATGTGTAGAGGGTAGCTAGAAGTTGGCATGGGATCTTTCTACATCATCTCTCTTTAGATTCCTAAGAGAGATACTGTCATCCTCAAACATCTTGAAATCCTCAAGGTGGTCGGTGTCATTTCATCTGAAAAATACACACAGAAGCAGATATAGTGTTGCAAATGCATTTTTGCAGTGCTCTAATTCAAGTGAAAGAAATGTAAAATTTTATTCACAAATTTAACTTCATCACAAAAATGTGGATAAAAAATGTAGGAGTGAATACAAAAAAACCCAAAACAAACCCAAACCAAAAACCAAAACAAAAAAGAAAAAGAAGGTGTAATTTACTGAATTTCTTCTGATAAGCCTTCTCAAAAAAGTGTTCTCTTCTATTCAGGAGGCTTGAGGACAGAGAATTATGGGCGACCTGGAAGTGAAATAGGTTGATCAGGTGGTACAAAATAATCTTCAAAGGAGCTAAGAGTTGAGAGGGGATGAGGAGTTAAGATGCAGGAGAGATGAGAAGGTGAATGAGCAGGAGGCAAGGAATGGGAGAAATGCAGTTTAAGGTGTTCTCTTGGCAAGTGATGAAGCCTGCAAATCTCGGAGAAAGAATGCTTGATGAGAGCTGAATAATACACTTGCTAGTTGCTGGCAGTACAAGAGTGCTTCCCGGCATGCTCCCATACAGCCTCTTACATAGGGGTGGTAATGTTGGTCCTATACTTTTCTATGGTGTAGCTTGACTCTGCTTTCAGAAAAGAGCACACTGATTTCTAAGTTTGGAGAGAATGAGAATTTTTCTATTAAACTCAAAATAAGATCTTGGAAAGTCATTCTGCTTTCCTGTCCTAAAATTGACGTATTGCATATCACTCCCTTTTCTTGAGTTTTATGGAAATATTGTAACCTTTTTGCTTGCATATTGTTTTACATTCACAGCCAAGCTCCTATGAAATTAGTTTATGTTTTGCTTGTTTTTCAGAGAATTAGATTAAGGGCTTTGCACAAGTCAGATAAATACAGGCTATGTGTTGACTTTTTGTGCTTCATGACATTTATTTCATGTTTATTTCAGACATGGTTACAGAAATAAGATTGGTATTCTGCAATGACAGCTGGGGAGACAGCAGTATCCCAAACTCCAATACGATGTTAATCACGACACAGAATCATTACACACACAGTTCTAGTGTAGCCAGTGCAGCCTGTAGTTGGCATCTGCAATAGCTGGCTTAAGTAACCCAGAACTGGACCAGCAAAATAAACCAGAAAGAAGAATAGCTGCTGTTGTGGGATTTCAAAGATTGTAAGCAGAATGTAAAGAGATAAAGAAGCTGAGGAAAGTGTCTTTGTAAGGATTTAGAAAAGAGGCAGGAAAAACAAGTGCTGAATTAGGGGAAGGCATTAGAAGGCTCAAAGGAACTGGGGGAAAAAAAGTGACAGGAAAGGACCCATGAACACTGAATATGAAGGAGCCGTATTTGCATGCATCTCTGCAATATACCATCTGCAGGTCCCCAAGGCTACTGGAATATCTGATAGCTAAGATTAGTGAGATCTTGTTAACAGAACTATGTGTCATTGCTTAGTTTTGTGTAGTTGTGTTCTGTGTATCCAGTAAGGCTTGTCTGTTAGATGATTGAGCGTCTCTGCTCAGTTGCTGTCTGCTTTAGTAACCCCTGCCCTGATTTATTGCTTTGGTAACCGCAAGAGTGCAGACTGTGGTCTCTGTGTCTTTCCAAGCATCTTGGTGAGCAGGGGGAGGTGGGAAGACATGCAACAGAAGAAATAATTGCCGGAGGACTTGGAAAGCTGAAACCTTGTCCACCTGCATGAAAAGATTAGGGCCTGTGTGCTCCTGAGAATTTTGACCAATGTCACGGTTTATAAAGCCACGGGGACAGTTTTTGCTAAACACCTGGTGGGCTGAGGCAGGGACAGGGAGGGTTTCACTCACCACTTAGGGTCATGGGCAAGAAACCGACACGACTTGGGAAGAACAAGAAAACAACTGAATATATTAACTATTTACAACAAGAAACAAGATATTGAGAGAGAGAAAACCACATCTTAGAAAGGCACTTCTCCCCCACCCCTCCCTTCTTCCCAAAGCCCAAACGCTTTGTTCTATACCTTCTTCCCCCCGCAGCGGCACAGGGGGGCAGGGAATGGGGGGTGCAGTCAGTCCGCCGCTCTTTCCTCCTCAGGGGAGGGCTCCTCACAGTCTTTCCTGGCTGCAATGTAGTGTCCCTTCTCATGTGAGAGTCCTTCTCCAGAACTTCTCTGGTGTGAGTCCTTTTCCAAACGGGGCTACAATCCCCTGACAACTGCCTGGCTCCAGCGTGGGCTTCTAGTTCCAACGTGGGGTCCTCCACGGCTGTATCTTCTCATGGGCGAGTCTGCACCACGCTGCAGGGGAAGTGACGGAAGCTCGCTCTCCTTGCTCTCTCTCCTTCGCTGACCGGAGTGTCGTGTGGTCCTTTCATCTCCAAATCTTGCTTCTCTCTCCACTGCTGGTCTTCATCGGCTCCCGAGGAAACTGGCTCTCAGGTGAGCCATGGCAGAGGCTTTGGGCACAGCAGGTGGCAGAGGCTTGGGCTACAGCAGGTCGGTTCGCAGAAGCCAGGCAGGTGGCTGGATGGCTGGACCGGCCCGCCTGAGCCAGGCCCTGCCCAGGGGCCACGCCAACCCCATTGTTCCGTGACCCCTCTTAAATCTGTTATTTGCAGAGGCGCTGATTGGCTCAGCCCTGGTCTGGGGTGGGTCCAGCCTGAAGCTGGGGAAACTTCAGCAGACTGGAAGCTAGGGGAACTCTTTGCAGTTGCTTAAGGAGCCATTACGCCCCTCCCTGCTACCAGACAAGTCCCCCCGACACAGAACCATAACAACTAACTACATTGGCGTTTATGTTAACTTCACAAGTAATGCCCTCCTTTCCTCTATTACAAATGAAGAAGGGATACTGTGCAGGATTTTGGTAATTTTGGGATTGTTTTCTCCTGTCTGTGTACTGGGACCGAGATGATCTGAGGCAGGCATAAGCTTTTGAAGGAGATTGCCTAATGGTGTTGTATGTTCATCTATTTACAAGACTGTGCTGCTGAAGCATAGCAGTGGAGCAACAAGTGAAAGGAAAAATATGCTACTCTCCACATAAGTGCTGGTGAAATGGCTAAATTAAGAAAATAAAATATGTAACCTTGAGAATTATGCTTATCATGTTATGTTTTAAGGTTAGATGTGAAAGCAACATATCTCTGACCTCCTGCTTCAGGAGACTGTATAACTGCCCTCAGTGCTTTTTTTTAAAATCAAGCTCAGTAGTTTGTGCTTAACGTTTCAAAATAAAATTTGCTCTTGCATTACAGATTTCAGCAGCTGTCTCTAGAAACATTGTTTCTATTACTAATTTATCTGATAGATAATATTTTGCACTGTGCTTCGTGTTAATTTAATCTATGTTCTTTCAGAATATGGTTAACATTTTCTGTGAGACCAAAGGACAATTCACTAAGAAAAAAAATCTCACCACCTAAGTACATCTCAACTACTGTGAAGTAGATTCTTATCTTTCTATAGGTGCAAAATGTACTCATATAGACAAAGAAATGATCTTTGTAAAAAAGAAAGTCAGGAAATAAAAAGTTGCTATGTATAATATAATTTAAGTTAAAAAATACTTCGTTAACTAGTATGTAGTAATTTTTAAAATATTATAAACAGTATATCATAATTTAATGAACATGTGACTAACAAACATTTGAAGCTTGAATAGCAATAATAATGCCACTCTTCAAAGGACAGGGTTACATGTGCATGTAAGCAAAGTTCTGGTGTTCTCTAATGTTTAAATAGTGAAAGTGTTCAAGTGTGAATACCTCCCTGTTTTAAAGTATTATTAAAACATTAGTGGGGCACTAGCATTAGAGGGCATTATATTTTCCTTTTTAGGAAAAAAATCTCATACAAGAAATAGAATTCTAATAAATAGGCAGTATTCAACCTTTTTTTTTAAATTAAGCTTTTATTTGTTTAGTTACTGAAAGGCTACTTATTTTTGTGTGCCATGTTAGCTTTCTTTCACTTCTGTTTGAGGAACACCAGTACTAATTTCAATTATAAGTCTTACAAAACCAATGAAGAATCTTCTGAAAGAGAAAAGTGCAAAAACTTTTGGTTTTATTAATCAGTAACTGTCTTGGTGTCAGGACCACCAC
>NW_010100948.1:0-24791 GCF_000699245.1 Pterocles gutturalis
TATATATATATAAAAATCATAGATATTCTGTATAGCAAGCAGAGGGGAGTGATGCCTCAGTGGGACAGTTACCTCTGTAGCATTAGGCCTCGTTGTCTGTTAATGATCCTTGGTATTGGGATACAACCTGTGTAAAGCCCGCCTTCCCCGGCTTGTGTCAAAGAACCAGGGTAAAGCTGAGAAGGAGGACAAAAAGTTATCTAAAGCCGCTGTGGCTGGCGTTTCGGGAGGCCAGGGAGGTGCTCCTGATGCCAGGGAGACCCTGTCTCTCAGCAGGTGAACTGGAGCATCAGAGCTCCTCTCACTGGGGTCGTGGTCCGTTCGGCAGGAGTGCGGGATGGTGCTGCTGTCTCCCAACATCGCTGCCCACCCTTCGCAGCTGCTCTGCCACAGCTGCTTGGGGAGATGGTGTGGACCAGATCAGGAGATCTGGTAAATATAGCATGGCAAAAAAAAAAAAAGAGAGAGAGAGGAAGAATAAGGTTAAAAAAAGAATAGGCTGTCATCTCCTTGGTGGTGCTGGTAGTGAAGGATTCAAACTGTGGTGCTGCCAGACCAGCTACAAAATATTTTGGAGTGTCAAACCCTAACCTTGGAGGTGTGGGACATGCTTTTGGAGTGACAAAAGCCCAGGAGAAGGGATCTGTAATTAAAAAGAGCACTCATCAAGTGCTGTGAGGAAACTGAGGATGGAAAGTTGGATGTTAGTTGTTTGCACTCTTCTGTTACCTGCTATGTTGCCTAAAAGAAGGAACAGTTTAGAAGTCCCTCAATTGAGTTTCATTTGCCTCAGCCAGGGGGACATGTGTGTGTCCTTGAGTTAAACAGCTGTTCTAGCTCATAGCTTTGAAACCAGTTACATGCATCCTGCCCTGAGGCAATGTGCCTTGGGTTGGGAGTCACCCCCGTGGCCTGGCAGAGCTGTAACTCCGCTCTGGGCACCTCTCAGGTGCTGGGGCATGGTTGTGCTGTACACTTCGGATGTTCTTCCAGCCTCCGTAGAGCTGGGGATGGTGAATGAAGGAGACAACTGGGAGCTGTAGTTTTGAGGTTCAAGGTGTTTAGTAGAAAAATTGGGGAGAAAGGGGTGTCTGCGTGGCCTAGCACAGCACTGCGAGCCTCTGCCTGCGGTGATGGTACCCAAGCCAGTCTGGGAAGTGTTGGCTAAACATGTGATGAGATGTGAAGTCCTGTTGCAGGTTCAGAGACATTCAGGCTGATTTGCTGGGAGATGTTTCTCTGTTCTTACGATGGGAATTTGCTGTTGGAGGTGATATGATTTGCCTGGAAGCTGAATGGGCAGGAACGTGCCAGTTTTGTGTCCTGCTTGGATAGTGGCTGGGGTGGGAGCCATGTGGGACAGCCTTTGAATTGGCTGTTACAGCTTACCTACTAGAAAAATTGACAGTTCTATACTTTTCAATTAAGGATAGGATAAATAATTTTCTGTATTGCAGGCTTCAAGATCTTTACTTGCCTTTTTTTTTCCTTTTTTTTTTTTTTTTTTTTTTTTTTTGTCTGGGTTGTAGCAGAGCTTTTGATTGTATTTCTGTCAAATATTTGGCTGTCTTGGTGTTGAGGCTCTCAATTCCTGGTTTCTCTATCTTGACAGACACCACAGCAGTACATGCTTTGACATGTCCCTTGCAGTTTGCAATTGATCCCCACCTAGAAGACAGGGAAATAAAAAGCTTTCAGCTGCTCCTTATCTTTTTGGGCAGAGTGAGAGAACAGTGAGCTGGGTAGTTCTTGCAGTGAGGGTCAGTGTCTATCTTTGTGTCTACTGTGTGACCCAGCCTATGAAAGGCTTGCTTATCGTTTCCCCCTCTAAAGGGGTGAGGAGTGACATCTCCCTTCACTACAGGTGAAATGGCAATTGAAGAGCAGCTCCTTGATGGTGAGCACTACTATTGACCTGCCCTTTGTGTGTCCTACATAGGGTTTCTTCTGTGGAAGGCACCCAAAAGGCATGTAAAGCACTCTGTGTATTTATGGTTTGTTTACAGGAGAGTTAACTACTTCTACTCAGTCTGTGCTCTCTCTGCAAGGTTTTTGCTGTTTTGGGCTTGCTGGTGTGGGGCTCTTTGCCTTAGGAAGAACTCTGGTTCCCCTTCATTCAGCTAGATGACTGCAGTCATTTGTGATTTATTGTATTTCATGCTGGAGGAGATTGAAGGCTGTTTTGTTCAGGAGAGCAAGTTGTTACAAATTTATAGCCTTTCTGAAAGAAGGTGTATTTAGGTTGGTATATCCCATACAATTTACAGTCATTTTCAAGTAACTTCCTTCAAGATACTCCTTTCAGGTTCGTAGTAATAGATACTACAAGAATTTCATACTTGTCAAAGCACTGGTCTCTCAAGGGTGGAATCAAAGGAGAGCTGGCAAACGGGCTGTTTCTCCTGAGGGGGCAATTGGAATTTAAATCAGACGAAAGTCAAGGAAAAGAAAACAAAAGGTGAGGTTGACATTAATATTTAAAAACTATCTAAGCACAGTTACTGATAGCAATAAGTGACTCACTGTAGGAGTTGTAACACAACAAACACAAGCAGCACTATGAACCTAGTAACATTCCTTCCTAGTTAAAAAAAAATAATTATTCGTGTTTTCATAGTGACAGCGTCCCATAAAGTACAGCAGGAGGACTGGGTAAAATTCAAAACCTGGAACACAGCATGTCCTGCCACCTCTGCTCCAATATGACCTGGCCTTTCAGAAGCACCTGGATGGCTGATTTGGGAACTGTAGTGCTTCCACTTGATTGAAGTAATTCTGTTGTAGACAGGCTTGCTACCCAGTACCATCCTACAAAATGCTTGCTTTTGGTGGATGGAACTGTATTGCTGGTCTAGGTGGGATGATTTAAACTTGAATTTAGCAACATGCTTACAAATTCTGTATAGATTAATTTGTGATTCTGGTGTAACACTGGGAGTCTTGATTGGGGTCGACTGTCTGCTGCTTTTGTATGCTGCATATTGCATCTTGAATCTCACTGTGAGGAAATCATATTGTGTGGGTTGCCTTTTAGGAGGCACATTGAAACAAATGAACACTTTCTTTCCGCTGAACAAAAGGAGTGTCTTCATTGGAAATTACAGTAGTCCTCTTTATCCTAAGGCAAGATCTAGGGCATGCTGTCACGGTCCTTCTCATGCTTTTAGCACAATTGTTTATCCAGTCTCAAAAGAATAAGAGGTCTCTGGTTATGTATGTTCAGTTTCTAGCTTGATTGGTCCATGATGAGAGATCCTGGCATCTCGGGTTCTCACGATGATTGGGTGCGGTTTAATGGTACTCTTGTCTTTTTGGTGTTTACACACTTGCTTGAAAATGAAGGATGAAGTTCAGAACTGAAGGGAAGATAGAAAGCAAGAATTTGAATGGCATATAAACCACTGTCACTTTTAAAAGTTTATAAGAAGAGAGGGTAGTAGTGAGTCTTTGAAGCTTGTGGGACATGAACCTCTTTTTGAAATGTTAGCCAGGGGGTGTGGTTTTTTGTTTCTGAAATACTGTTCAGTTTGGTAAGGTGTTTTTTATGGGTGAGAAATGAAAGTATTTTGGTCACAATGTTACTTTTCATTGAAAAATAATATTTAATATGAGTACTGGCATTGGAGCGTCGTATTTAACTTTGGCTAGTATGCTCTTCAAGTAAGCAAAAGGCCTGAAGTTAATTCATGCTATGTAGTCTTTAGATATCTGCCTTTAGGATCTAAGAGGCAATGATAACTTAATATCTGAAAGTTCAGGGAACAAATAGTATTTGTCTTTGGGGTTCTTTGGTTTTTTTTTTTGTTTTGTGGTTTTTTTTTTTTTTTTTTTGCTTCCTTCTCCCCTGCAATACTTCTTACAACTTCAGGCCTTGTCACATGGAAAGCTTCATTCAGAATAAATACTGTCATGGTAAACAGGAGACTTCTGAGGTTGTAAAAATGAATTGAAGACGGTTTTCTCCAGAACTATGCTATTACTATGTCTTGCAAATAGTTGTTCGGTTAGCTTATGTTGCAACTTAATGAGCAGGAGGTGAATGTTTCCAGAATCACTCTGAAATGTAGCAGAGGAGTTGTCTAACTTCAGTCTGTGGTGGGAGGCATCAGAAGTATGATGTACGTTCTCCTTGAAGATACTGCTGTTTTAGCCATGAATTAATTGTACAAAAACTTAGAGCAAGGGATAATATTTTATTTGATCATTTAGTGTGATGGTGGGGGGGGGGGGGGGTCAGGCGTGTGGGTGCACACCTACTTCTCCAGGTTTTGTATGTGCCTTAAAGCTTGATGTTTTTTCTCCCCTTTCAGTTTCAGTTGGTCAGGTAAAAGATTAAGTTAAGGAATTGTTTGAGCGCTGGGAGTGTCAAAAAGGTCATACTTGGCCAGTCCAGACTAGTTTTCTGTCTCCATGAGAGGCTGAGCAAATACTTTCAGAAAATACCAGAGCTTGTATAGAATGACATTGACCTGGGTGTATTCTTCCAGTTTCAAGTGACTGGTTGTTCATTAATTTCAGAGCTGTTGATGGATCTGTTTTTGTATCTATTTATATTTCTGGCCTTTACAGCATCTGGTGGTAATTAGGAGCTGTAGGCATGGGTATGTGGTCCAAATTCTAACTTTTAACCAGTTACCTCATAATTTTACTCTGCTTTAATCCATGTGTTTGCTAAATAATGACTATTCCATTCCTATTCACTTAGTCATATTACTGGAGAGTTTGTGCATCCTTTCATCACTTGTTTTCCAAGTTTCTTGTATCTTTTTGCAAAGAAGAGTAGATTGCACTAATATTTTCCTCATTCTTCCATAGCTTTTATAAGAAGGGATGCCCAGGGCCACTTTTGGGATTTGGGAGCAGTGCTTTCTGTCATAGTGCGTCCACTGGATATTTAAGTGTGTCTAGGTAGTAGGTTATTAACAAGTTAAGTATAAAAAATGAAAAGTGATCTTTTGTACATGGTTTTATTTGGATGAAGTGTGTGATGATACAGCAGTTAAGTCTTGATGGAGCAGTTAAAGCTTTCAGGAGGTCTGTAACCATGTAAAGATATCAGTGTACGTTACAAATTTGAAGCTCTGTATATATAAAGCTCAGACTATAACTTGGTGCAAAAACATTTTTCTTTGTAAAAATTTATTTTAAAGCTATCTCTCCCCTCTCTTATCGTCTACAGCATTTAATACATACTAACAATTACAGCATTTTTTTCATTTGCTGCAGCTTGCTTGTGAGATTATTAACATTTAAGACCAGAGTGAATAGACAGCATTACAAAATGGAGAGAAAAAGGGGGAAATGGTCAAATATTAAGTCTTTATAAAGAAAATAAGCTGTGTTCTAAGGTCAGCAATTAGGAAAAAAGTTACTTGCCTTAAAATGGGAATCAGAGGTAAAAGTAAAACATCCAAAAAATGTGCCTCACCCCAACCTTGAAGCATATAATACTACACTTCTTAAAAACAACTGTCCCTGTTGCAAGTTGTAGTGTGATTCTGTTATCAGACTAGTAAATTTGTATCATTTTTACAGCTTCAAGAAACTCTTATAAACACGTGAGAAGATGACACGATCTAGATCAAGATCACCACGATGGAAACCAAGGTAAATAGTTAGCTCTGACTTGTGTTCTGAAATGTAGCTCTGTATAAAGATTTATAGTTAGGATTTGCGTAAAAGAAAGAAAATTGCACCCAGAATTGCAATTTGTAAAGTGTGTTCTGTAAATTACAATTTGTTTTCCAAACTGAACATCTTCTGCAATTCTTTCCCCAACTTGCAGTTTTATTGTTATGATTTTTTTTTTAAGCTGGAAGTTTTAAGATTTTGCTGCCAAGAACCTTGTTCAGCTTCCATGTTTTGGGACTTGGAACTACCTTAAGCACAAAACCCAGGCACTGAACTGGTAAAGGTTATTTTTACTCAGACACTGCCTGGTGCGCTTTGTCTGTAGCTCACTCCTGTTTTGTCTCCTGGTGTACAGGGGGGCCAGATCTCTGTGAAGAAAACAAATTTCTTAGTTCAAAAACCTCAGGCTTTCTGAGCCTTTGGGGCTGATCCACAAATTGATCTTTAGCACGGTTAGTTATGTCTTGCAGGATAAAGCAAACTGAAAACATGGGAATTGGTGCCCTTGTTTTTGGACACTAGCCTAGTAGCATGTGTCATTGATGTATGTGACCAGAATAACATCCAGGTTACTTCATGCCGTTAGTTACCTGTCTAATTTTTAGGACTTGCAATGCCAATTTGAGATGTTAAAACTAGGAGGCTGGAATACAATTTTAAGCTTTCAAGAGCTATTAGTGTGTAATATGAAACTACTTTTTTGCTGGTTTTGGGTTGCTTTTCTAAACAGACTAAGCTGTGATGACCAAGACCAAGGGAGTTTGTTAGATAACACAGAAAAATGTGTGTGGGTGGTTGTTCGTTTTAAAAAGAGAAATAATGTCTACTTCCATACTAGACTGATAGTTGTGAATATGCCCTTTGAGTGAAGGGCAGGGAGGAATACCCCAGCTCTCATTAAAATGCAAGCCTTAACCAGAAACATGTGGGTTGGCAGGAGCAGTATGGGTGCATTTGGAAGTTAGCCATTGTAGTTTTATGGAGATCTGTTGTTTTAAGTTTGAACTCATTTACCAAAATTGAGAAAATAGTTATGCCAAATTGTACATTTGCAATATGTATACAAAGGAAGTTACTTCCTTAAATTTTTTCATCATTACATTTTTCTGTGTTTTTATTAAAGAGTGTATGGAGAGCATACAGTGAATACTTGAATACAGCCAGAGCTGTTATGTCTGGGATTACTTCCTGGTTCTTGCTAGCGGCTTGTACTGTTTTTTCTTTCTTTAAAGAGATTTTTGGTTAAAAACTCTTAGGAGGTTGCTTTCATTTTTGTAACTGTAGGTGAAAATGCAAAGCTGAGTGATGCAGTTGAGTAGAACTTAGCAATTGAATCTTTTAATAGCAAAAGCTGCAGTAAGTGTGGAAGTGCATGTGTATACAGGTATGTACATGTACACACAATTGTACAAAAAGACCAAAACATCTTTCTCAAACTCGGTCTTTTCTGCAGGGAAAACACTACCTGTGCGACATTTTAAGTAAGATATTTTATAATGTTTTCAGTCAGTTTTGGGAGTTGTTTTGATATGCAGAGAAAACCTAAAAAGGTGTGATGATGTGGATTTTTTGGTTTTTGCATTTCTTTATATGCTTTTTTCCTTCCCCTTTTTTCTCTTGGCACTGAAAAAGATAGGGAATGCTTGAGAAGTGTGAAAATGCGTATAACAGTTGTTTTCATTGTAGTGGAAACTTCATAGATATTAAATTAGGTTTAGTTTTAAATGAAAAGATGCAAAGAGAAAAATGACTGACTTATTACTATTTCGAGAGAGTATTTTTACTATGAAAGCTTTCAATAGAGTATAAAAGTAAGCTTGGTACTCTAGCCAGGCAGATGCCACTTTGAATATCTTGTTTTTAATTTTTTTTACCAGTTGATTAAAATTGTGCAGTAAACTATACTTCCTTAGGGAATAGATGTTTTCATTAAGAGGTTGATTCAATTTGATGGGACTGCTCAAAGTGCGTTTTATTTTTGCCTTAGGTCCTTATCTCCAGCATTTAGGAGTCCAGAGCACCATAGGCAGAGGCATGCTTATATTAATTATGACTGTGAATATAAAAGCTTTCGTAAGGACCCAAAGAAGCCTATGCCTTGGAGAACAGAAGATGAAAAATATGGACAAAGCAATTCCAGGTTTGCACCTCATGGAAATAATCACCAGAGAATATATGAACGTAGATCACCTTCACCAAACCTGAAAAGAATTCCCATGGAAGATACTTACATTCATAAGCCCTACAGAACGCATTCATCTGAAAGAACTGAAAGCACTAGGAGATGCCAGTTACCACCAAAATACTCGGAAGTACCATATAAAGAGCATGATCGTCCGTTTTACCAACATAAAATGGAAGACAGATACATGTTTCAGCACTGCAAAGTCACTGAAAATGAAAAAGGAGTGAAACCTTTTCATAGACCGTTAGGGACTTCGTGTAAACTTGAGAGAAAATGGTATGAAGATGACTTGAGGCACCAGAGGTTACATGAAGAGAAGTATGGTCAGTCACCCGGAAGAGTTTCTGATGAATTTACGGCAAGGAGCTCTTTACAGAAGAGGTATAGGAATAAAATAATTAAAACCTGGGTATTGTGGTGTAAAGCCTCAAGTGAAAGTCTGTTTTCATTATAGTTGAAGATATCCACCTTGAAACACGTTGGCCACTTTGTAGTTTAATTATGGGCGACTGGTAGTAGTGAAGTATTTGTCTTTTAAGTAAATCGTATTGATGGCTAGAGTATGAAAGGATAATATTTCCCTCTTAAGAGCCCCTGCACATCTGTACCTTGGCGTGAGGGATTATGGGTTAACTTGCCACGCATTCTGCTGTCCAACATTCTGCACATATAAGTTCTCACTTTCTTCTCTAGTGCAAGTGTAAATTGCTTTATGTCAACACAGGTATCCTGAAGATCACGATTACAGAGAATATGGGCACACGTCTAAAAGGGCTAAGGAAATGGAGAGGTATGACGGTGGAGAAGTAGCAAGAAATTCCAAGTGGAAGCAAGAACGTTCTTTTCCACCCTACCAAGAAAAGGAGCAGCAAAGAAATCTGGGTGCCCAGTCCCACCGATCGGCTGAAAGGGAGTACTCGGAGGGTTCTGTCACAAAGATAGCTTATGAGTACGGTCATAAACGGCACAGGCATCCGGATGGGGAAAAGCCTTTTTCAGACGATAGAGCTCAGAAGTATGTGAAGCAGGAAGACCAAAAATATGGTTCTTCTAAGGGTGCCCGGAATAGCAAAGAGTTAGATTACTTTAGTGGTGGAAGAGCGAGACGGACTGAAGAAGGGCATGTTGAAGTACCTGTTAAATATAGTTCAAAGAAGGGCTGCAATGCTTGCGTTAACTCTTCCAAAACGGATGTTGATCTGAGATCTTTTAAAAAGAAACCGGAGGAAAGAGTAAGGAAAGAAGGGGAATTCAGGAAAAAAGTAGATTCCTCTGATAGCCAGCATGATTCAAGTCATACTGTTTCAGATATGAAAATGTCAGATGTCAACAGTAGCAGAGAACATCTCACAATCAAAGTGGACACGAAGAAAATGGTGACCAAATACAGGTATTGGTTTCACCTCACATCTTCTTTCTTCCTATCTCTTTGCAGTTTATGAATATTGGAGGAAAGCACAGTATCTTTAAGAGGTAACCAGGACAAACTAAGGTTGTACTTTTAAAATTTTATTTAGTTTAAAATGTTCACTTGCCCAGACTGGAAACTTACAGCCTCCCTCTATTGAAACACAAATGAAAAAACCTCCCTAGTTCATTTCATGGAGATGTAGTAGGAAGTGGAAAGAGCAGATATGCCTAATCTAATCCTGTAGCTAAAAGTTGCTTATGATAAATGTGTTACTTTTATTTAAAAACAAACCAAAACAAACCCCACACGAAAGCAGAAAAATACAGTCCTGTGCTTTCTTCTGGAATATGATGGCATTTTTTTTTTTACTGAGTTATCCTTCATTTCTTCTAAAAACCAAATAACCTTTAAATTATGTAAATCTCAGACACACATTCAGATGTTCAAGATCAAGTTCAATTAAGCTGTCAAAGAATTAAGGACCCTGGGTTATGTTATTTATTGTTATAAACAAATGAAGTGACAATCTGAGGCATCAGAACTGAAAATCAGTAGAGTCTGGTTCTGTCTGTCTTCTATGTAATACTTGTGGTTGCCTTTAGCATTCTCAGTGCTAACTGAATTGGAAAAAAGTGGTAATGTGAATATCTGGATGATAGATACATAGCAGAGAGTAAGCAGCTTGGTTTGGGTAGATTTTTGACGGCTCTTCTGGTTGTTGCCTTGCTGTTGCAGGCAAGTTGGTCATATAATGACAGTAATCTCTTTTGGAAGGGATTACCTTCCCTTCCAAAATGAGCAGCCCTCATTTGAAAGGTATTTTTCCTCTTGTTCCAAATAAATAAAACATCTATACCAATTATTTCCCTTTCTGATATTTCAGAAACAAGTAATACAATGGAGAGTTACAACGGCAGGTTACTCTCTGCACATAAGGGACTAATATTAAAGGCTGAGGAAAGGGAAGTGAAGTAATGCTCCCCCCCACCTGTGGGTAGGACAAGCATTTAACTTCCTAAATGATAATGTAAGGAAAATAATTAAATTATTGTTGGGTTCTGTCGCAAGCTCACAGGACTACTCCTGTGTCTAGTAGCCTCTTGCTGCTGTTTTTGAAAGTCATGCACAGTGGACATGGTAATTATTTGGAAACTGAAGAAACTACTGCATTGATTACAGCTAATTTCACGTGTGAAGGGTTTGCTTCCGCAACCAGAAGTGCTAATTTTTTTTTTTCTTTTTTTAAAGATGAGAACACTTAATTTTGCAGAAGCTCGTGACTGGGGATATTCATGTTTCGTACTTCAGGCATTTAACATCTGACTTGAAATGGCTGAGAATACTTTCTTTATGAACCTGGGGAGCAGCTAGATAATTCAAATCATCTACAATTTAGATTGTTTGGATTCCCTCTTGCATGTATTTATTACCAGTTTACTGGGGGCAGACAGATGACTTCTGGCACTTGCTAAAGGCTACTTCTGATACAATTTTTGTATGAAATTCTGGTCTTGTGTATTTCAAATACAGGATGGGCAGGCATGTAACCACTTTGCAGAATGCCAAGTAAATAGTCTTTGTCCTAAAAGCTTTTATGTGGGCTGTTTGAGTCCTCTATTTGTCTTTCCAAATGACAAACATTTTCCTTGCAACAAGAACAGCAGGATTTTTAAAGTGTTAGCTTCCCTGTCAAAATAACTCTTAAGCAGCGGTGCAACCGTTTGGGGCATAAACTTGCTGAGAATGAATAAAATTTGACAGAAAGATGCTAAACACATTCTGAAGTTCACACACTGCCACTGGAAAGCTGTTTCACTAGACTCAAGTGATGATTCAGTTCTCAAAGATGAGATTTTTACATCTCTGACTTGCTCTTGAAAATTGTCTGGTAGCTCGTTGTAAACAAAGACACACACATAATTGCCTTCCAGAATTATACTAAAGAAGTGTATCAGGATCTTAATTTGCCTGTTTTATTTGATGATCTAGATGAATTAAGTTTAAAATTCACAAATTTTGTATTACATACTTCACTGAAACAAGGATTCCTGAGTGTAGTCATATCTCTTTGTGTTTTATTATAGCTTTTCCTTATGTCCTTAGGAGTTTTTTTAATTGAAAAAAGGAACACAAGATTTTGGTTTCATCATATTTATTCCTGAAATGAACTTCTTCATTTGTTGTTTTGTTCTACTTGTCTATTTGAAGTTTTCAGATAATAGTGATTTCTTTTAAAGTGAATACCTGCAAATTTTTGTTCTAGGACTGCTTCTAGTCATACTACAGAGAGACAGATGTCACATGATCTGGTTGCTGTTGGCAGGAAAACTGAAAATTTTCATCCGGTGTTTGAGCACATGGAATCTGTAACACAAAATGTTGAAAATGACCCATCGAGAGAATTTACTCAGGAAATAATCACAATTATCCATCAAGTTAAAGGTGGCTGTAATATTCAGGGTATATGTATGTGTTCATATATGTATAGTTATTAAAACCAAAGCTAATGAATTAGGTATGCTGTCCTTGTAAATCTCAGGTGTTTGCCTTTGGCTTCATTCTGTATTGTTTAAGGAGAATGTAGGTTGAGGATTTAAAGTGGTTGCATGGAAAATGATTTTAAGAAGGCCTCGATCCATAATGGAGGCATTATTGTGGAGTGTTAAGGTCGAAAAGACTTTATGCTAGTACTTAAGACTAACCTGGTTGTTTAGGAACAAGAGAAGAAAAAGCTTTGTTGTAGTCACAACTTCCTTGTTATATATAGTTCCTTTAATTGTTCAGGTTAGTCTTTAGACTTCTGCATCATGTTCAATGTTGAATTTTATTTATAGATTCTAGTCATTTGAGTACTACCATGATAGAGCTGACATGGTTAACTTTCTGTTCAGCTTTGGTTTCCTTCTTGTTTAATAAGATAAAGATGGACTGGCCTAATCTTCCATTTGTGAATGTTAAACTGCAAGTGGAAATAGTTTGAAATTTAATCTCAGAAGTTGTCTTGGTGTCCTTAAGAGTTAATATTTTAGAAGATACAATTTCCCACTGTGCATTTCAAGTACTACAACTAAACATTCTTGCATTTAATATCTCCTCACAGCAAATTATTTTACGTCTTCTGACATAACTTTACATGAACGGTTCTCAAAAATTCAGGATAAACCAGTTGCAAATATGAATGAAGTCAAAATATGTTTGGATCCAGAAATTCACAGGTAATTGACGGGCTTTTTGCCTTAATTTGTTTGCATTAATTGTTAATCTTCAGTAGACTCTACAGAATGGAAAGTGTTTTTTCACTGACTCTAAACTACCTGCCCATAGTCTGTGAAGAATTCTGTAGTTGGTCAATAACATTTTTGCTAGTTATAGTGATGGCACTTGTTTTTAGGTAATATTTTTGTGTTCCAGGAGGATTGACATGTCTCTAGCAGAACTTCAGAATAAACGAACTGTGCCATCTGAATCTCCCCAGGTATCTTAATTACTTAACTTTTTTGGCAAACAGTAAGTTGAAAATGATATAGATGTAAACAACTTTTTCCCCTTGATATTGGTAAGTCATTTTTACATGCTTTGAAGACCATCAGTAGTTCTGGCTGTTTTGAAATAAATGCACAGTTGAGCATGTTTACGGATACCACAATGGTGAAAGTATACTGTGTTCACTGATGAGTAAAATGCAGGTGGGTTCTCTGGAGTAGCTGTAGTGTGGTTATTTGTGCTGCTTGAACCCCTATCTGTTTTTAAATAGTGTGAATACTAAGTAGATGCTGACATGTGGCTCCTACTTTCCCCATTTAATTACAATAAGCCTTAATGTTTCTTCTACGGTAATGTTAGAATGGCCCAACATCCACATAGTTCCTCAGAATGCTATTTTATCCGGTGCTTTAATCCAGGGACATAAGATTTTTCTGTCTTTCTCTTTCAAGCTATGATCTACTGTGATTTAATTACCACTTTTTTTCTATAGTACACATCTGTGGGGATTCAACTTAATTAAGAATAGTAGAACTTCTTAAGATTTACTGGAATTTATGTGAATATTTTTGCATTGGCAGAATTTCAGTGCTCTGTTCATTGTTGTTTGAAAACTTGTAAAAAGGCATGGTGCTAGAAAGGGTAGTTGTTCAGGACTATTTTTGTTATTGTTTTGGACTTTGGATCCTTGGGTTGCTGTATGTCTGTCCTATGTGGAGATAGTTGAACTATGTTAACAAAATTACATACTGAATACAACCCTTGAAAGACAGAATCAAGTCAGTGTTTAGGTATTACTAGCTAACTTGACCTCAACCCTTCCTCTTAACTAGAACATTATGAGAGTGTTAGAAGACCCAAATGATCTACGGCATGATATAGAAAGGAGAAGAAAAGAGAGACTGAAGAATGAAGATGAGAGAGTGTTTCATGTAGATGGTATAACTCCAAGGTAATTAGCAAGTAACAATCTTGTTTGCCCAAGCTTGTAGTTCTCTTACGCATTCATTTTTTGACTCTTTCACAGTTACATTCACATTTGTGGTGATTCTTTTCCATAGTTTGTCCTTGCAAGTTTGACTTGGACTGAAATTCATCTGACATACATTGCAAACTACTCAGTAATAGGAGTGTTACCTTGAAAGAGGTTAAGTTGCAGTGGGGGAAAAGGAAAAGCAAGCTCAAACTGTAGCACTGAATGGGAAGAGGGGAAGAAATGAATTTCAAGATGCTTAACTGGTTTTTAACTCCTTGATGTGCCATATAACAACAGTCTCTTGGTATTTTGTAGTTTCATAAAAACGTTCTAGGATGAATACATTGTTGTGTTGCTCTGGTCGTTTTGTAATGTTATGTGGAATATCAACAAAGAATTGGAATTTTTCTGATTCTTGGGGGGAAAAAAAGAAAAGGTGGATTTTTTGGAATAGCTTTCCACTGCTATGAATTCCTCCAACAGGTTTGTTAAAGGTGTTTGGCCTGGAGGTGTTTGTTAACCTCAGTCATCCTGTTTCACTTTTGATGTTGTGAGGTTGGTGGATTAGAGAGATGACTTATTTGTGTTAGAAGAAATGTTGATTAAAGAATTGCCAGTGCAGTTAAATTTATACACCAGTCATGATTTGCAGATCGCTGTTAATATGCTGCTGTTTGGCCTTTTTAAATGCAGCCTGTGGCTAATAGTGGCAATGCACACATACTTGTGAACACTGACTTGTGAAGCTGCAGAAGAAATATTTCTTGTACTTGAGATTCTTTAAACAAAAAAAGTAAAAGTTAACAAGTGGTGAAATAAAAAATTGGACTTGCATATAGGCTTTTATGTACCTGGAGCTATGTCTTTAGTGTACGTTTGGCCTGATTATCTGGGAAGGCTTTTCTTTGGCACTTCCACAGTTACTGTCTTGCTTACCTTTTGTGTATGCCACTCAAAGTGGGAAGCTCGAGTTTCTCTAATAGGTGTGGGTGTCCTGGAGTTTGAAGTGAAGGGGGGGGTTACATTGTCAGAGTGGGTGGACAACCAACTCTGGTGGTCTGAGGGCAGTAATGGTATGAAAGATGGGTAGAATTTTCCTGAGATTGGGGTTTTTTCATAGCTCATGTATGAGATATTGGCAATGCTTACGAGCTATTCCAGTGTCCCTCTATTTTTGCCTTAGTAATTTATTTTGCAACTATAGAAATTTTCTGTATGTCTTGTAAACTATGACTTTAGAGTTCTGATGGTTACTTTTCATGGTATGTGTTTAATTATTTAGAGGTTTACGGACACATCTGTATTAGCAATGTGCTTGGTAAAAAAAACCAGCAACCCAAACAAAAATAAAAAACCAAACCCAAGCAAGCAAAAGCCCAAAGCCAGAGCATCCTGCTTGCTAAGAATGAAACTGGAGCATCTAGCTATTTATCTGAGCTTCTATCGGATTTGGGATTTCATGAAATGGAAAGTTGTGTACAACTTTAAAGATGGTGCACTATAAAACAGCTGCTGAAATGCAGAAAGCATTTCAACCAGCGGAGGGCAGCAATGACCAGCCATGCAGTCCCAGTGGAGTGGGCCAGGGAAACCTGATTTGCATTGCGATGATTTCAAGGAGGCAGAGTATCTCTATTAATTTGTCATTGCATAAGAGCACACAGCTTACTGTACAATTCAGTGCAATTTGGGCTTGAGTTTAGTCAGAGGGTTAGTAATCTGCTGGATGTCATAGAAAAATACTTAAAATCTGTCACTTCACACTTAAGTGATACAGTTGCTAGGGTAAGGTCATTTAAAATACAGGACTTTGTTACGCTGTGGCTTTAGATTTTAATTGTTCTCTCTGTCTCCCTCTCTCTCTCTCACATGTACACATCAGGAACCAGCAAAGCTGCAGTCTTTCAAAATTACAAAACTCTCAACCTGATGGCTTCCAAAAATCTATGAGGTTCATTAAGCCACCTTTCAGGAAATTTATTGGGAAACCTTACCTGGTAAGCCTAAATATAGAATTAGTAGCTTCTGCATTTGTTGTTCTTACATTATAATTCATTTTTTTTGCTGCATTGTCTATGCTGATGTAAATTTAACAATCTGTGATATCTTGTCCTTTTAAATTTTATTATCTTCAGACTTTGCTCAACAATAAAACTACTCATAATTTCACAGCTCTATTGTAAGAGTACTTCCTCAGATATTTGTTGAAGCACAAATTAATACAAGTGAGCTAAAAACAATTTTATAGCCAAAAGCTTACAGAACAAAAATAATTCTTATGCTTTTGTATGCCTGTGCAGTACTCCATAATAACTTTGCTACTGTTTTTAATAACCTGGTAGTGAATTGGTCAGGGATTTGTTGTTTCAGAAAGCTACTTTAGCTCAGTATGTTGGGTGAAATCAGAACACTTTTTCAGCTAGTCTGGAAATAAGGTAGTCAACTTTAGATCTCTTATTGAATAGCAGGAACAGGTAAATTTAAACTTTTAAACTAAATTTTAGGTTCAAAATTACTTACTGAAGTGAACTAAGGGGCTTTACGAAATAACTCGTATTGCTTGTAGCTTTCTAAAAGAAATTTGTATGTGATACTGCTTTTCTTCTACTTAATTATGTACCACCTGAACTATAAATTAGAATGCTGTGTTATTGGGTAGATAACCTGAGGTAATGTGGAACAAATTGAGAAAAAGAATACTCCCCTTCCAAATGCTGAAAACTAAAATGTAGGAAAGGCCTGAATCTTGTTTTGTGTAGGTAGCATTGTTACTAAAGCAGTGTTTATCGTCATGATTTTTTTTCTGGTGGGTGCAAAATAAGTAGGAAACTAATGTAAATTGTCATTCTTTATATGTTGTAACTAATACCCTATGGACAGAGTTCCGGAAGACCATGAATCTTTTGAGGTCCATCAAAAGTAGCTTTTATTTAGTCAAAGTTCTCACAATCACTGAATGTAGCTGCCTTAACAATATAACAGTGTGTCTTTCAGCGTAAAACACCACAAGTTTTTAATGGTAACAAATATTACTTACTCAAGACTTAGACTGAAGTCTCTAAAAACAAGTTGTAATTGCTCATTAAGTAATATACTAATTGCAAATAAAAAGGGAGTTAGTTTGAAATAGAAATTGAGTTATTGTTAGATATGCTGAAGATTCGGGAAGATTGCATTTTGATATCTAACCGTGAATTGCTAACATGGAATTTTTAGAGAGTCCTGAACTGCAGTGAGGAGTTACCCATTCAAAACAATAGTAGCTATGGAAGCATAGGTATTGCAAATGCAAGGCATCCTAAAGAAGGAATGACTCTTCATGAAGTCAGCCATGCAGAAGCTGGTTTGCAGACAAGTGGGAAGATAAAATACTTTAGTTTGCCATCCACATTTGTCAGTGAAAATAGAATTAATCAGTGCTCACCAACTGGCTTGGAGGGCTAACGTTTTGCAAATGTGTCTGCAGTACGTTAATTGGCACTTCTTAATTGCACCTCCTTTTCTGTTTCTGTGTTTCTGTTCTTGCCTTTTGATTCTTATGCTGCTTCCCTCGTCTGTTTTCAGGTGTACCTAGTATGTCTAATGCTGCTGTTTATCTAGAATGTCTAATGTGTAATATGTAAACTAGTACAGAAAGAGGGTAATCTTTTCCTGGGCAGAGCAGATCACTAATACAGTAACTCTTATCTGAAGCAGTACAGATAATTCAGCTGACTAGGCTAGCTCCAGTAGTGTGGCACTTCCTGTGACATGGAGACATGTTGTCTGAGAATATTTGGTGCTCAAGATGGCTTTTCTTGAAGGAGTTCTTCGGGACTGGGTGCAATTGGAGAAGAGCATATCCTGGTGAGCAATAGCTCAAGCTCAGTCTTCATGCCTGTAAGCTGCTAGCACTGCTTTAGTATTTGTTGTGGGAGTTAAGTGGAGTAGCATCCAAGCAGCCAACTGTAATTCCAGACACATGTATGTATCACTTCTGTGTTGAGGAGGTTTTCTGTAATAAATTCAGAGCTGTGTGACTATTCACTGCAGCTTTGTTTGGAAATGTAATATTAGTAGAGTTGAAAGCAGCCTGAGAGGGGAAAAAAAGTGAATGAAGATAAAGGCTATTTGTAGCTGCTTTCTGCAAGAGGATAAATGTTTGGAATTTGCTATTCAGACAGTCTTGTATCAGAATAGTACAGTTCAGGTGTGAACATTGCTGGACACCTTGAAAAGTGTAAGGACCACGACTAAAAGGCAGTGTTCAGAGAACAATGCATTGGATTTAAGAAGTGGTTTGGTGGGTCACCAGGACATTGGGTTGACCACACCTTTTTAAATAGCAAACATCCTAAAATGAAGGATATATAACTGGAGCACAGCAATACGTGTTAAAACTGAGGAAGAGTTTGAAATGTAAGCAAGAGCTAAGAAAATAGTTGTTGAATAAGAAAATAAGATTTTGTGGTTTTGCTCAGTCTTACAGATTCTTGGGTAGATATTGGTTCAGTTGTTTCACAGATCAAGCAGAGCTCTCCAGTTCTTGTGGGAAGCTGTTTTATGCTGCAGAAGAGGTGTAGCAATAGCACCTTCTATTGGCAAAGTTGTAAAGCTGTGGAAGAACAAGTGAAAAGTATGCAATAGACATCTCTTGCCACTTTGGGGAGAGTTCCACCTGTAATCTTAAAAGCAAACCCTTGAAAATCCAGAACGAAAACTCTAACCTTCAACACTGCTTTCAGGTTTGTTTGCTCTTGTTTACTGGTAAATATTGAGAGAAAAGTAGAACAGAGAGCAAGGTTTCAAATGACAAGGATAACAGTGCCAAGGCTCAGAAAATATGGAAAAAATAACTTTAAAAAGAGTATTTGACAGGTAAACCACTGCAGCATCTTAGGTTATAACACAGGATTAAAAAAATCGGTGTGTTGGATAAATATTTGCACATTTTTGTCTTTGGTAAAATTTCATTGTGGTTTTTATCACTGTTGGTTGAGGAACTGTGTATATCAGCATTGGTAGAAGATGGATGCTTGAAAACCGAAAGCCTGATCAGTAGATCGTATTTGATGCTAGGATGTTGCCTAATGTGGAAGCAGATAATGTGGTGGTCATATTAAAAAGTCCTTATGGTAGACTTATCAAAACATGATATTAACAGTACTTTTTGCTCTCTTGTTAAATGTATATTAGTCATTTGGGTAAAAATTATCATGGAAATGGTACTGACTTGGTTGGCCTACTTTTGATATCCCATGATTAACCACTATGAACTTTTCAGTGCAAGGTATGAGCACCTTTTACAGCAGGCCACTGAAGGGGAGTGTTTCTTGTGTTAATATTCAATAATTGGGGCTTGAGCTTAAATTTGTGAAGAACTTGTGCCTTGAAGGTGCAAATGTCTATCTAGCCTTGATTAAGAAATTCCTGAGGAGTAGGTTGCCGTATCTTTGCATTAAGTAGTTCTCATGTTTTTGTTTCCATGAATGTACTTGAATCTTGAGAGAGGTGGAGATAGTGAGGGATGTATCCACAGTTAGTTGAGACAAGCTTTATTTTAATTCCCAAAGGTTCATTTTTAACTATAACAGGAAATTTTATTTTTTCTTTTGCCTTGCTAAATTCCTAGCTTTAAGGAGGAATATACTTCAACAGGGAACTTCCTGATTTAATTGTGTGTTGTATGGGGAAAGTTAATTTGAGTTCATGGAGTATCTTCATACTCTTAGAATAAGAAGGGAGCTGGGAAGGTTCCTGACGTGCTTTTTTCCTCTGTTTAATTTTCCATACTTTTTTCCTTGGAAAAGCCATCTTGACTACTTTGATCTTGCTTCATAAAGTCTGTCTTCCTCTCTTCTTGTTTTCTGCTGAATCACCTCTTGTCAAGGCATTTTAAGAAGCTAAATAGTTGACTTGTGGGCAATAATATATTCTTAAAAAAAAAAGGCTATCTGAAATCCTGGTTAAAAGTTAGCTTGGCTTCTAATACTGTTCAGTTGTGTTTGCAGCCCTCCCCCTGACCCACAATTAGTAACAGTGTTAGAAAGTGTATCCTAAAGTATTTCTGCTACTGGAGAGGTTTTGTACTTTGTTAGAGAACAGAAATTCTGCAAACAGCAAAGCATGTATTTGCATTTATTATTATATGTTAGTATATATGGAATATTTAATGAGAGTTCTCTTCTTAGGCTCTTTTTAAAATGTATTTGAAGCTGTTAAAGCTTTATTTGAAAAAAGAGTTCAACAGCATTGGAACGCTTCTGTGATTATTCAAGAATGGGTCATAAAAAAATTAATTGTATTGCAAAGAGTTTGTTAGCAAGTCTCTTCTTTCTGCATAGATGACTAATGTAGTATATGTGAGTATGTAATGCTTCTTTAAATATTTATAATCTTATGCAATGATGGAAGACAATATTTCAGCTGCATGCATCCTCTTGAGGTAGCTGTCATGGGAAAATTGGAAATGGGACAAAATATGCAGGTAGGTCAGTGGCTGGAGGAAGTGCTTTATTTTAGGAAACCATGGCAGTTTGCAGCTGTTCAGTGTGGTGACACAACAATTTCAGTACCACTTGTCTGTGGTGACACAACAATTTCAGTACCACTTGTCTGTACCACTTGCTTTTGAAATTGTGTTTCTGTGTCAGGCAAGTAATCTTCAAAATGCCGTCCTTTAATACAGTGTTAAAAGTGGAATCTTCTATGAATTAATATAACATGCTACACATTTGTTGTTTGGTTGCTGCTGTGGTGTGTATAGTAACAGTGCACATCTTCCTTAAAATATGCTAACCTACAATGACCATCTGCTAACCAGGGATGTCCAGAGTACTAATCTTGTTGCCCAGATTCCTAACTGAAGGGTTGACTGCTATAGCAGCCTGATTGCTACGCTTGCTCCATGCAAATTGAGGCATCTGTTCTGGGGGGGCAGGAGTGGAGAACCTTAATTGGGTTGTTACCTGCTTAGATCTCTCCAAGAAGATGATACTTCAGTAGAAGGGTCTATCACCTTCAGCTTCTGTGGGCTGTGCCATCGCTTCAGCCAGCCTGGACTCAGGCCCTATGTTCTTGTTACTCTGGTTCCTACAAACAATGTCATGGTGTCTAATGGTACAAAATTGAAAGAGTTGCAATATTTGTTAGTATAACCTGGAAACTTATGTTTTTTTTTTTTTAAGTAACTTAGTAATATTAAGCTAATAATTCTGTTTTCCTACTAGAATTCTTACTATTCTTCAAAACCAAGTGATACTTACCCTCACAGATGCATTAGAGGACACCTTGAAAATGCAGGACCCATCAGAAGACAATTCAAGGTACACATCAGCTTTTATCAGATGTATGTTACATAAAATGGTGATTCGATCCTGTTCAGTTCGGTACCAGGCGACACTTTTTTGAAGTGCCATGTATTAGGTGCCATGAAAAAGTGTTATCATAGCCTAATTGTTTCCATTGACATAATGGGATGCTTAGTTTTTAGTAGGTAAGAAGACTGGCAGTGGATTGAGCGGGATTGTCCAATAGTGTATCCACACAGTTGAAATAAATAAGTTAACTGCAAAGTTGAGAATGAGAATTGCAGAAATTGGACAATGACTAGAAAGCTCATCTATCCAAAAAACAAGCTGGTCAGCTTTCTTTCCTTCACCTGATGCATGCAGAAGCCTGAACTATTTCCCAGGACTGGGAGACATGAATTGTATAGCTTTCAAAATTGTATCACTGTTATTTTATTAGCCCTTTCATGTAGGGATTTCTGGGGAAATAATATTTTGTATATACCCTGCATGCTGCTATCTATGTCTTTATAAAAAAACTTTTAAAATGTGAAGCTTAATTCTCAGGGCCTCAAGATTGGTAAAGGGGTGGGCAACTGTGCTTCTTCCTGGGGTAGTACAGTGGCTTTCTAATGCCTTTTGATTGTAAAATGTATCATGGGTTTAGCAGAAAAACAAAAACCACTTTTTCTTCTGACAGTGGCATGCTATGCATGGATCTGGTTAAATATTTTTATGTTAGAAAAGTATTAATCAAATCTAGAACAATTTACACTCATTTTCTACCTTAAAATTTATCCCTACTTATTTAACAGATGTGTTTGCAAGAGTAAAATAACACACAGAATAGGTAGTCATCTTTCCTGTTTTGTACATGGTGAAGTTGAAGTAAAGTTTTGATGGCTAAGTAGCTGGCATTTTTGGATGGTGTTTTGAAAGGGAGGCAGTGTAGGTGTGAGGGTTTTTTGTCTGGGTTTTTCCCCCTCCCCTCTCAGACTAAACATACAAGAACTGTTGGATAAAAAGGCTTTCAGGATCTCCCATTTAGGTGTGCTTTGCCAGTCAATCTTAATCAGACAGATAAGCTAACACTATCAAAACGTGCTAACTGTATTCTGCTGTAAAAAAATATTTTTCCGAGCTGAAGTTAACAAGTTTCAAATGTCAGTCTGACATAAGTATTCTAACATGTAAGGACATCATAGCCTCTTAATCCATGTCCCTCTGTATTGTCAGTCTATAGGGGATGGGGGGATCTTTGGCACTGGCTGCCATGTCATTGAGGCAATGTAGGCAGATGATGTAATGTAAAGAAAATGTAAGGCTGCCTTAATTTACATCAGCCTACAGTTCTGGAAATCATGCAAGCATGAAAGTGTCCACTTACGTTGTCATTGCATCTATAGATCAGTATTGCCTGAATGTTACTGTATCCAATGTTCTGTCCCATGGTGCTTTAATATTTGTAAGGAACATATGCGCTTATATTGCAGTTTGCATGTGTATAGCACATTTATCATTGCCATGGAAACAGCAGTGCTGATTTGACTTAATTTAATCAACTTTTTTTTTTTTTACATTTAATTTCTTCCTGCGTAACATAGAGGCTTTTTCCTTGCCATACTGTTGCTCTAAACCTGCTTAGGAGGGTGATTTGGCTATCCTTATATACTCAGCAGACTTTCTTGGCTGTTTATTTAAAAAAGCAAATGTACAAACAAAAAACCAGTGAAAAACCACACACAATATCCCATTCCCTGCCATCCTCCCCCACCCCTGCCAAAAAACCCCAAACCCACCACGTTTCTTTTAGATAGATAAAATGGGGGCATTTTAACTTAATCAGCTAAAAAAAAAGTTTATTTAGAGCATCTTAAAAATAAATATGGTCTTGCAGTATGTTGAACTTTTTGTAAAAAAACTAAGATCTTTTAGAACAATAGTTTTATAAAGGATCTGGAGAAATCTTGTAAAATTTAAAAGGGCTTTTTTGTAATGGCACTTTGCAATGAATCACTAACCCACCCTTTAAGTGGGTACATGGATGGTAATCTTTAGGACTAAACTTAACTGTTTAATGCAGTTTGGTGTGTTAATAGCTGTGGTGGGTTCACCCCAGCCAGCAGCTAAGCACCACATGGCTGCTTGCCTGTTCTCCCCTCAGCTTCGCTGCTCCCCCAGCAGGATGGGACAGTATGGAAAGCAAAACCAAGAAAACTCATGGGTTGAGATGAAGACAGATTAAGTGCAGGAAAGAGGAAGAAAAAAAGTGATGCAAAAGCAGTCAGTCACCACCTCCCACAAGCTGACTGGTGCCTAGCCAGTCCCTGAGCAATGGCTACCTCATCCAAAGCCCCCTCCCCTCAGTTTCTGCTGCTGAGCATGTTGTTGAGGTTACGTGGCACGGAATATCCCTGTGCTCGGCTTGGGTCAGCTGTCCCTTCTGTGTCCCCTCCCAGCTTCTTGCCCACCCCTGGCCTACTTACTGAGGGGCAGAGTAGGGGAAGAACAGAAGGCCTTGGTGCTGCGCAGGTACTGCTCAGCAATAGCCAAAACACTGGTGTGTTATCAGTACTGGTTTACTCACAAATCCAAAACACGGCACCACGCAGGCTGCTGTGAAGAAAATTAACTGCATCGTAGCCAGACACAGTGCAATGGCATAGATTTGCTCATATAGACTTATTTCAGAGCTTGAGGCCATTGCTTCATAAGCATTGTCATTAATCTCATTTGTGAAATAGTCTTAAGGTAAAACTAGATGTCACTTTAGCAGATTTTTTTCTTACTTTAGACCAGAAGTTACCAGATTACCTCACTTTTCTCTAAGCTATGTGTGACTGCAGTGCCTGCGTACCAAATGTACATATAATCTGTTAACTTTGTCTACAGCTGATTCTGTTCTACATTAATAATACCCCTACTCCCCTCCCTCCCATTTATGGAACATGTGGATACTGGAGTTGAAACTTTTAAGCCCTGTGTAATCTCATTTTCAGTATTTTGTACCTTTCCCCCCTCTCTTATTTGGTCTGCTCCTTTGCTTGTTGTCATACAAATACAGTGGCAGACCACTAAGGCCTGCTTTCTAGCCACCTATGTCAAAGCAGAGAGACAAAGCAGCTGTGGGGGGAAAATGGGAACTTTTAATCTTAACTGTGTTCGGGGGCTTCATACAGCATTAAAAACAGCCTTCCATTTTCCCTATGGTAGGTATATACCTACTTAAAGAATTCACTTATGCTTAGTTGTATTCTGCCTGGACTTGCATAGTTTTCAGGAAAGGGGTTAGCATTTAATAGCCTTCTGCAAGTGTCCTCTGCCTACAAGCACCATAAGAGTAACTGTGGGGGACTGATGAGGCCAGCTTTTCGGTTATCTCCTACATCGTAGGTGGGTGAAATGATTTGGGAAATAACAAAACCTCAGTATTTGCATAAAAACCTCTGTTCTGTACAGTCCTTTCTTAGCTGTTCACCAGCCACATAGTGGAAAACACAGTGGAAATACTGGTACCAAACTTATTGCAACCTCAGAGCATGTGATTTTTCTTGAAGTGATCCTTACGCTCTCAGAAGGAGATTGATTTCACCAAAGTAATTGGGTCATGCTCAAGAAGCAAGAAGGTCTATTTCTGTGATATATTTTGTTCTCTCCTACCCTTTAAAGGTATTTGTACAAGATGACAAGAATTTTGTATGGTCAGGAGTTGTGGGGTTTTTTTTGTTTTTTTTTTTTTTTTTAGCTGGAGAGCCATTGTTTGTTTAAATTTGGGGGAGGGAAAACCTTTAACAGATAAATATATACAGGAATTAAGGGACAGGCTGGCATGGGTGA
>NW_010100949.1:0-18196 GCF_000699245.1 Pterocles gutturalis
ATTGCTGAGTCTTCTATTAAGAGCGTTTGTTAACTTGCCTCCTACTCTTCTTCAGCTGGAAAGTGCTCTAGTAATGCCAACTATACATAGAAAGAAAATTGTGCAGCCATGCTGGACAAGCAGCTTTCTCTAGCTCTTCAGAGACTTGATTATGATGCTTGTTTCTCTGTCTCGTAGCTTGAACGGGATGCTTATGTACAAGCCCTTGCTCGTTTTTCCTTGTTGACTGCCAGTTCCAGTATTACAGAAATGAAACAGAAGAACATCGATACCATTAAGACACTTATTACAGTCGCTCACACAGATGGCAACTATCTTGGGAACTCTTGGCATGAGGTAAAAACTTGATTAGTTTAAGTTGTGCAACTTGCATTGTCCTCTGAAAACTTGCAAGGTTTTGTTCTTCTACCACTTCCAGTCTTTAGTAACTGTGTTAGCTCCCAGCATGTTTCAGAACCCTATTTAAAATGTGGCTGCAAGTGCATTATTTTTAGTGGGGTTTTTTAATATATATGTGTGTGTTTGTGTATGTATATTGTTAGACTCTATAGGCACCGTGTGACCAGTATTGTAATTTTTGTAGGTGCCTTTGATATGGAATTAAAACCATATGAAAATATTGTTTGACTTCAGAGAGTTCTGTACAGAAACTATTGGATTCCTGTTCACGTAAACAAAAATATTCTAGCTAACAGGTCCAGACTTGTCTGTGCAGTGACTGGCAACACTTATACCATGATCACATGAAAAATTAGGGCTAAAATAACTTGCTGAGGGATAGGTAAGGATAGGCTATCGGAATCATATATATTTTCTTAAAGCGTATTTTCCAGGAGCAATTTAATCGGGTCTAAATCTGTGCTGCTGCTGCAAGGGGCGTTCCTGCTGCTTTATGTTCTCTGGCAATAGTCTTTGGCTACATGATAATATGGGCCAAAAGGTACTCTAGCTGACAAATTGCTTGGACCTGGCTCACAGCATACCCTCACAAATGCTTGTGCCCAGTGCAAGGGATGTTGTGGGGGAGTAGAAAGAAGAGATAGTCAATCTTGTGCTGACGGCAAGGCACAGTTTTGGCATTTTTACAGTCTGTGTTGGAACATTGTTACTCAAATAGTTCAGTCTTTCCATCTCTCTGGGACAATGAACCCCCTAGAAGATCAGCTCCAAGGTGTTTATAGTTTGGAAGGTTGATCCTGTGAGAATTAATAAAAAGGTTTCCTCTGGTAGTTAGAGATCCAAGTTAGATTTTTGGGTACCGTTTATTTTTTTCTCATATTGGAATGATTCATGGCAGACAGTGATCTTGAATGAATCATTCATTTCCAGTTCTGTTGGTAAAGTTTAAGCTACATTAAAACTGTTATTGTTGTTAAAGTTGTTTTAAAGGTTACAGAACCTGAGAAGGGTATCAATATTAAATATAAATATATGTTAGGAATAAAAATATAATGGTGTCCAGAAAAACAATGTTTAAATATCTTCTGTTTTTAGATCTTGAAATGCATTAGCCAGCTGGAACTAGCGCAACTTATAGGAACTGGAGTGAAAACTCGCTATTTATCTGGCTCTGGGCGTGAAAAGGAAGGAAGCATTAAAGGCTATGCATCTGGAGGAGAAGAGTTTATGGGCCTGGGATTAGGTGAGATTAATAATCTTGGATTTAACAAAGATGCACATACAAGTGGAGTATAATGGCTAAGAAAGCTCAATGTTATAAGATACTAAAATTTATATAGCTTCTAGGGGAAGCTATACTGGATTAATGAAACTTAAAAAAATGGAAATGTATATTTCAAGATGTATTAGTAATTACCAAATATCTTCTAACTTTGTAATTGGGTTAAGCTACTTAACAAAACTCCTCCAGATTTATTTGCTGGAACATCTTGTTGTCAAAAGTGTTTTACCATGCTTGCTAAATCATGGTTTTGTACTGTCAGTTCGTTCTTTTTACGTTAATAGTAGAAATGGTCCATTTATCTTTAGGAACTAATAGATGTTCCAATGATCGGTAATTGGTTTTCCAAAGGAATTTCGTATCTCTGCATGTTTGGCTTGCTGCTCCAGTTCCTATCGTTCCTGCATTATGTGCAAGAAACAAACCTTAGATTTTAAAGTTGTAAATTAGGACAAGGCAAGTTGTCTTAATATTTGGAGAACCATCAAGGAAACCTTTTCAAATACTCTGGAGTTGATGCTATACACGATGATGGTGCTGAATATAACAGAACTGCGCCCAGCAAAACCGACTTGTATCTGACTTAGAGTTAATATTTTAAAATAATATTTTATCATTTCCAATTTTTATTAACAGCATTGCATCATCTTAACTTAATAAACATGATGGTCAAAACACAATGCTCTAAGGGAAAAAAAGCATACTTCTTCCTGAATTTTTAATTTTGTAATAACCTGGCACACATCTGGCAAAGGCACCATCTGCTCCGTGTAAATTACAAGCTAATTGGAAGCAGCAGTCACTTGTCTTTGTCTACTTGTATAAAGTTTGGGTTAACATAAAGTCAAAGTTTCATGATGCTAAATACTGGTTTTTAATGGCTTTTATTGCAGGTAACCTCGTTGGAAGTGGAGGTGATAAACGGCATATGGCGAGCATTCAGGAGTCTGTGGGAGAAACCAGTTCACAGAGTGTAGTGGTAGCAGTAGACAGGTACTGAGAATATAATCTCTTTTTGGGGAAAATGTGAGTTGAAATTACTGCCCATCCTCACTTTATTTGCAGACTCTGACAGGGACTTTTGTTCTTGAAGTCTCTTTCTCTTGTGAGAAAGATGCTAATACTTAGATGCTTTCACTGGACCCAATAAGTAGATCTCTTTAGGGTGTAATAGTCACAAAAGAAAGACTGTCATTAAATAGCAGTATAACCAATGCAGTGTACTGTGAGAAGGGGCACTGTGTGTATGCATGTATTTTTATGCCTTTTCTTTGGAGTAAGCCCGTGAAGACCAGAATTAGGTTGGTGTTAGAGTATTTAGCTATTTTTGTTTTACAAATCTGTCTGATAATTGTCTCTAACTTACGTGTGTGTGTGTGTTTAATGTATTTGGGTTAATTCTTTTTCTTTTCTTTTCTTTTCTTTTCTTTTCTTTTCTTTTCTTTTCTTTTCTATTTTTATTTGGCCTGAACAGGACAGGTATCTGAAATGAATAAATACCCCTATTCTATTAAATCATGCCATTTTCTTTTGGTCTTGTGAACTTCAGTATTTCAGCATTTCTTTAGTTGCTGTTATTCAGCTCTTTAGTCATTAGTCACTGCATTCTTGTCTAAATTGTTATCTTTCTTATCTGTCCTTCTGAAATGTTGTCTAGAGATGCTTCTATCATAAACCATGTGTTGGAAGGGGACTTTTTAATAGTTATAGAAAGTCTTGGGCAAGTCTGTGGAATCATTCCTTCAGACTTGCAGTATTTATTGTAACATAAATGTGTCCGTTACCATATCAAAGACTTAGGAGCATTCTCCACTTATCAGTGCTCTGTAAGAATCACAATCAGTGGTCTGAACTCCTCTTAAGACTCTGAACAATTCAAGCGGAAGAAGGGGCAATGGTCTTTTTGCTATCTGTTTTGATGGCCACAACTTATAGTATTCTTGAACTATGTAAAGATCAAGCAGGTGGCTGGCTTCCAGTAAAGTCTTGCAGCAAAGCTTTCTTCATGTCTCTTTATTCTCCCTGTGACATTTGACATGCTGTCACCAAATTACTGCTCCAGCACTGCTTGCCCTGGATAAAATTGTGAGCCTCTGCCTGCTTCCTGCAGTGGGGAAGGAGCGTAGTGGACTGTGACTTGCAGCAGGGGAGAGTATGCTTAGGCTAGGAGAAGGACATGAACTGCTGCCAAGGAGAAAGAATAAAACAGTTGCAGAGTTCATGGCGTGCAGGATTGTAAAGTACCTCCAGGAGATGTGCTGACATTTGCCTGCAGCACTAAGATGTGATTGACTCTTGTGGATGTGCAGCTAAAACTGCAACTCATTTGTTCCACAGGATATTTACAGGATCCACGAGGCTGGATGGAAATGCAATAGGTACGTACTCTGACCATTTGGTGAGTTACAGGAACTCTTGCAATGTAACATCCTAAACTTACAGTAGTGTGTTTTAATGTTCAGTTGACTTTGTCCGATGGCTGTGTGCTGTTTCCATGGATGAGCTGGCTTCCCCACACCATCCACGTATGTTCAGCCTGCAGAAGATCGTGGAGATATCCTATTACAACATGAATCGCATTAGGCTGCAGTGGTCAAGGATTTGGCATGTGATTGGAGATCATTTCAATAAGGTATTTTTTAAATCAAGTTACAGAACATACGTGAGTAACAGGACTTTTTTAATGAGCTTTTTCCTTTTATGTTCTTAGTGGTGTAGGTTGTGACATTAAAAAAAAACAAATCCATTAAAGGCGCCTAAAGGAAGCACCTATTTAAAAATCTAAAGTGTATAAATAGAAATGGAAATGTTTATGGGAATGATCTTTAATCACTTCATTATATGATTTTGTTTTTGTAATTTTTCTTTATGTTGTTGTCTTATCCTTCTGATCAAATGCCAAGTTAGTTTTCCTCTAAATTATATACAGATGATCCTGGAACAACAAAGTTATTTTACTTAGGAAACTGGACCATGTTGGGTGGGGATGTTTTAACCTAATATTTTAATTATATATTTTAGTGTCTAGCTGGCTATTATAGTTCTGCACTTGTTACACACAAAATCCATGGATCTGTTTAGTTGGATCAAATGACTGAGAAAGCCCTCTCTAAAAGTAACTGCCTATTTTCTAAATATCTGAAAACCAGAATTTGCTAATGATTTTTAGTGGACTGATGTGAAATAGGATGGATGCATTTATTACTCATGTATGTAATACATTAGCTGGTAAGTGAAAATATGCTTGTCTTCTAGGTTGGATGCAACCCCAATGAAGATGTTGCCATCTTTGCAGTAGACTCGTTAAGGCAGCTGTCAATGAAATTTCTTGAGAAGGGAGAGTTAGCCAACTTCCGCTTCCAGAAAGACTTCCTAAGGCCTTTTGAGCATATTATGAAGAAAAACAGGTGTGATACACTGCAATTTCTGGGTTAGCTTTCTTTAGTCCTGCTTAAAGGTGTTACTTGGTTAGACAGTTATGGACATGGAAGTGGCACAGTTACTTTGTGCCAGGTGAAATTGTGCCACTTGTTAAAGTCCTACTTTTTTTTTTTTAAGATCTCCGACTATTCGGGACATGGTAATACGCTGTATTGCTCAGATGGTGAACTCTCAAGCTGGTAATATTCGTTCAGGCTGGAAGAATATCTTTGCAGTCTTTCATCAAGCAGCGTCAGACCATGATGGGAATATTGTGGAGCTGGCCTTCCAAACTACAGCACATATAGTCAGTAAGTAAAGCTTGACCGATGCAAGTACCCAAATTAGCCTAGCTGCTGTGGTTCAGGTTTAAAAGGCCCATCTGAACAAGAGTTTTGTATTTCCAGATAAATAAACACAAGATCTTGCAGCCAGACTGTTTAAACTCTTGCAGCTAGGTCTTACCCATTAAGTCTCCTGTTTTGCAATAGACAGGAAAAACTAGATAGATAGATAGGCTGCTAAAGAACTCCTCAAGTTTGGAATGGATTCAGAAAGTTTGTGTGTTGCCCCATCTGTGACAATAAGTTGTTTTGGATTAAGGAACACGTTTCATGAACTTCATGCAGATTCAGTATTGTACGTCGGGGATTGTGAAGCTTGTGACTCTGATATGTGACTGCTTGAAGGTTTAGTTCATACAGGCTACCTGCTCTAAAAGTATATTTGAGCAACATGCTGCTGCCACTTCCAACGGAAGACAACCATCTCAAATAGTCTTGACATGGACCTTCAGTACTGTTTGTAGCTTTCTTAAATGTGCTGAAACTGTCCTCTTCCCATTAGATAGCATGGGGAAAAATAGCTATGGACAGTGTTAATAAAGGCAAATATTAACAAAACTATTTTGCTAGCTTGAATTATGTGGATCTTGAGAGTTGTAGCTTGTTCAAAGCTTGTACCTATTGGATTTGTCTTGTATTTAGTCTGTCCTTTAAGTCTGAAATCTTAACTGCTTTTTCCTGTCCTGCTGCAGAACAGGTAATTTAGGTAACTTCATTCACAGCAGGAAAGCTAACATCAAGCTTTACTTGTATTATTTCACAAAATATTTTAAGAGCTTTGGGTTGCATATGCTGCAGGAGGCCGCTGAGCTATAGAAGGAGCCAATAAATAATCCTAGATTATAAAATTGATAATTATGCAACCTGAGAAAATGTGATGCTGACAAATTTGGGTGGTGGGTGGGGTGCGGAAGAATACAAGGGAAGACAGAGAACGTTATTATGCAACCTGAGAAAATGTGACGCTGACAAATTTGGGTGGTGGGTGGGATGCGGAAGAATACAAGGGAAGACAGAGAACCTTATTTAATCTAGAAGATCTGTTCCTTTCATGTTTGTCCATTCAGTAGTAGTACACCATGGCAGATGTCTGTAGATCAATGTTAGTTTATCTATAGATTTCAATATCAGTAAATTTTATAAAGTGTATTTGTTTGTTCTTTGCAGCAAATATTTTTCAACAGCACTTTCCAGCAGCAATTGACTCATTTCAGGATGCAGTAAAATGTCTTTCTGAGTTTGCCTGTAATGTTGCATTTCCTGACACCAGCATGGAAGCTATTAGACTCATTCGGTACTGTGCTAAATATGTTTCAGAAAGGCCACAGGTATTTTCTTTTAATTTTTACCCTTCTGTATTCTTACACTATCTTCTGCTGTTAAACTGAGACTAATTTTGTAACGAAGAAAGAGCTTTCAGACTCAAACTTCAGTCTCCCAGCAGCATTTGTATTAAAAGCTTATTCCGAATTAGGAGTCATGTTAGTATTATGCAGGCAGTAAACTAGGACTAATTAAAAAATTAAGTCTCATCAGTCCAAATTGGAAATAACTGACTGAAATAGTCCTTTTTTTAATAGCATTAAGATGACCTGGAAAACAATACTTCTTCTATCACCCTAATTATATCTAGTTGAATTGGTTACAAACATGCACATTTTTCTACATCAGTCTATTGTGTGAATACTTAATATAATAATCACTTTGCTGAAAAGAGCCTGGAGTTAAGACTGCGGTTGCATGTTACCACCGCAAGATGCGCACACTGTATCCAGTGTGCCAGAAAAGAGTAGAACGGATTTATGCCAGACTCTGATTTCCTCATTGCCTGTGTTTATGTAATTGGTGCCTGTCACTGTTAAGCTTACTTCCTAAAGTCCAAACCTCTGCAACTTGTAAAGCCTTTAGCAGGACTTAAATAAAATGGATTTAAGTATTTATTTTCCATATTTCTCCCTGTATTTCACAAATAGATATGCCTCAGATTTATACTTGTATTTTACAGGATTTGAGTGTTACAGTAGAAACTAAGCTAACTTTTCAAGTTTGTCTGTGCTACTAGTACTATCTAAATCTTTCAGAATGAAAGATTTTTGAGATTTTAAAAAAAAATCTTTTTTTTCCTGCCCATCTCCAAGGTATTAAGAGAATACACGAGTGATGACATGAATGTTGCTCCTGGGGACAGAGTATGGGTCAGAGGATGGTTTCCCATTTTGTTTGAACTTTCTTGTATCATCAATCGTTGCAAATTAGATGTTCGAACAAGGTAATAAAGCTTTTCTTTTTCTTTTTTTTTTTAATTCAGTTAGTATGACATGGATTTTAATATCTTTCCCTTTGTTTGGGTTTGTTTATAGAGGCTTAACAGTGATGTTTGAAATAATGAAGAGTTATGGCCATACCTTTGAAAAGCACTGGTGGCAAGATCTGTTCAGAATTGTGTTTCGGATTTTTGATAATATGAAACTCCCTGAACAACAAACAGAGGTAAAACACAAAACAAAAAACCCCAAACAAACAACAAAAAAAAACCACAATGAAAAGCAAACAAAGGTTAGAGTTGTTTTTTAAGAACTCAAACAATCAAGGCAGCAGTTTGTAGTGTTCATCTTGTCAGTGTATTTCCACCCCATACTGCCCCAAACATAAGGATACGTTGTTGTATTCTCCTGTATTCTGTGGTATGTATGAACCTTGGCGTAGTATCCAGTGACCTATCTGTCTGTTCAGTCTGTCTGAATATCTTCAAGGAGAATATTCACACTTTGTTATGCAAATGTACAGTTTTCTGAACAGTATTCCTGTGGCCAACTAAATGCTTCTGACAAGACATCTGCAGTAGGCAGGATTTTTAGTTTTGTCTAAATTCTACTCCTCTGAGGCCACGTCCTTTGTTGAATAGCTGTGCATAAGCCAAGTGCTATCATCGTAGAAGAGCCCACATAAAAATAAAGACTTCTCATTTTTTTCTCATAGAAATCTGAATGGATGACCACAACATGCAATCATGCACTTTATGCAATTTGCGATGTATTTACGCAATTTTATGAAGCTTTAAATGAGATCCTTCTTCCTGACATACTTGCTCAGTTACACTGGTGTGTAAAACAAGGTAGCTTATTTACTTGCATCTTTTGATTAATGTATTTTTTTAAAATGTTCATTACTTAAGAAGAGGAAAGGTAACTGAATTTTGGAAGAACAAAAACTACCATTAGTACAATATGTTATGTAATAGATTGATGCAGTATCTTAAATATTTGAGGATCATTCTGTTTTATCAGTTAGGGAGCTCTTCTGTTAATGTGTTTATAGTGCTATTGTGGCAGAGCAAAAGCTTTTAAAGAGTCGTGCTAACCTTCTGACAGCAACCTTTCTCCATTTGGCTGCATGGCTAAAATACCTCATTTATTTACACATATATATATACACGTATGGATTCTGGGGTTTTTTGGTGGTTTTTTTTTTTCTTCCCAACATCCCCTCCCTAGTACTCTTAGATATGACTTTCTACAGAATGTCTTTTCTTTTTGGGCTCCAACTGTTATCCTGAAATCCTGCATACTGCTGGCATGGAAGGTGGGAGGACTGCCTTGCAGGAAATCATGGGTTTCTAACTGGTGCTTTTCATTCCTTCATCTCACTGCATGCTTCCCTTCTGCTTCTCTCCTGTCCTTTGTCTTCCCTGTTTGGATTTCCATCTCATTAAGTTTATTTTTAAACACTGTGTTTTTTTATTCAAAAGGTTCCTAAGCTTGATATTCTCGTAATATATTTTATAAGTAGGCTTTGAGCTAAGATAGCATGTGTTTCACAGTATTGGTAAAAATGTTTAATGGAGCAGTAATAGAGAATACCTAATTTTTCACTGATATAGTAGAAGCTGATAAATATGGAACATTTATTTCACAGATAATGAGCAGTTGGCTCGATCAGGTACAAACTGCCTAGAAAACCTGGTAATACTAAACGGACAGAAATTCAGCCCTGAAGTCTGGGGCCAGACATGCAATTGTATGCTAGAAATCTTCAAAACCACCATTCCTCATGTGTAAGTTCATAAATTTTAATTTGCATACAAATACCCAATTCCAGAGCAACAATATTTACCTTTTTTTTTTTTTTTTTTTAACCTTGTGAAGCTTGCTGACATGGAGGCCTGTGGGAATGGAGGAAGATTCAGCTGAGAAACACTTGGTAAGAGTTAATTCAGTGCAACAAACCAACTTGAAGGGTTGTGTTAGGTTAGCTTTTGAAATATTCTCTTCTAGTAAATACACTTGACAGCAAATGCTGAAATTGACATTAGCTTGTATTTGGTGTCATTGTAAAATAAGATATAAAGAACAGATGCAAGAAGCGTTTGAATCTAAGGTTACTGAAATCAGATGAAACCTGATAGCTGGTTGATCGTTAGTGTTCTGGATTGCTAGAATTGTTCTGCATTCTTTTCTAGGATTTAGACCTAGATCACCAGTCTTTAAGCAGCATGGATAAAAATGCTTCAGAAAGAGGACAAAGTCAGTATTCAAATCCAACAGATGACAGCTGGAAAGGTGGTCCTTATACAAGTAAGGAAAACATGCAAGTTTATTGAATGAGCTTTTATAGCCATTCTTAGTCCACTTGGGTAGTTCTGTAGAGAAAGCTTTTGGGCAGTTAAACTTGAGATACATCTTTACAACTTGTGTTTATTCCTTGCCGAGAAATCTTCTCTTTAAGATAATTCACAGCATCACTAAATATCAAAATGCTAATCATAATAGTAGTGTTTTGTTAGCCTGTTGTAAGTGAATTTTCATAAGTTTGCTTCTTAAACTTGTGTTTCTCCATTTCATTAGACCAGAAGCTATTTGCTGGCCTCCTTATAAAGTGTGTGGTACAGCTGGAGCTGATACAGACCATTGATAATATAGTGTTCTATCCAGCAACAAGCAAGAAGGAAGATGCTGAGCACATGGCTGCAGCTCAGGTAGCATCAGACTTCTTTATAACCTTGTTGTGGCAGTAAAGTACAAAGACTATTGAATGCTCTGAAGTGTATTTACAAACAGAGTATATAGTCTTTTCCTTTTGCTCTTAGCACTACTCTGAATGTGTGTGTCCTTACTCCGAAGCTGTGTGGGTTTTGTTTGGTGGGTTTTTTCTTTTTCCACTGCCTTCAGTGTTTCCTGGCAGTCTGCCTGTTGGGTTATTATATTACCATTACTTTTACTATCAATACAAGATATTGTCATTATTTTTATAATGAATATATACTCATCATTTTTTCTTTGTTTTGGGGAGACCATTATTTTCTGTTGTTTAGCCTGAGTGTCTTCATTTACCTGTAGCTGAGGCTTTGCTCAGCTTCTAGGTGTTTACACAGGAGGAGATGCAGAAGTTGAACTTAGCACAGTTTAAGGGTCAAGTTTAACTCGTTACCTGCCTCGGAGAGGTCCTCATCCCTGAAAATTCTGATTCTTGGGAATAGTGTAAAGTAGTTATTGTTTGGGTAATGTTGTTAAAGCCCTAGGCTGGCATTCAAGTAATGTTTTGGGGATGGTATAGTTGAATTCCAAATGAAATTAATTAAAATTGGTCAGTATTTTTAGCTAAACTTGACATTAGCCAAAGTTGAGGAGTTTCTACACTGTGCAACATTTAAACTTGCACTATTTTTGTGGTTCATTTTGATGTTTTTCAGAATTCAGGAGACCTACTCAGTCAGTTCCTAGGGGAGAGGAAATGTTCAGTATTGAATTGCTATAACTTCATTGCGCCTCGATAAGGGAGGTTCTTCTCTTGTTCTTGTTTTGTTTTTTTTAATGAGTAACTAGAATAGATCATAACCTCTCTTTTAAAATATCCTGCAAGCAAGTCTGACATTTGACAGAACCATTCTGCTGTGGTATATTGCACTAGTATTTCACTTCTACCTCAAAATGGAATCTGGAGTTAGTGGTATTTGGTCTGTGAAGTATCAAAGTCTCTTAAGCTTTAGAAAAAAGAATGTTATTGACACTTTTTTCTCTCTCTCTCTCTTTCCTTTAGCGAGATGCATTGGACGCAGATATCCACATTGACACAGAAGACCAAGGAATGTATAAATACATGTCTTCACATCACCTCTTTAAGTTACTAGATTGTCTGCAAGAGTCTCATTCATTTTCAAAAGCCTTTAATTCAAATTATGAACAGCGAACTGTGTTATGGAGAGCAGGTGAGGCTTTTATTTTTGGTTTGAAAATACTGAGCTCCATTTATAGCGTTAGCTACTGAGATACGAAAGTATGCCATTGCAATAACCTCTGCAGTTAGTCTGACAGTGTTGTGTGCTTTTATTACTTGTCTCCTTCCTGATGAATACTTCCGTTTGCTAAATTATCTGCTTTTCTGATTAGAGCTACGCAGTTGGTACTGCTGTAGTTAAATACCTTTATAAAAATATATTAGGTCTCAGTCAAAATCAAGGAGGACAAAATACTATCCAGATAAGAAATGATCACTGTTCACTAGTGGAGTTATTGTTGATAAACATTACCTCTTGGCTAGTAACTACAAATGTGGATGTTCCCTCTCTCCCTGTGTGTAACTGATTTCTAGGGTTCAAGGGCAAATCAAAACCCAATCTCTTAAAACAAGAGACCAGCAGCTTGGCTTGTTGCTTGAGGATACTCTTTCGAATGTATGTGGATGAAAACCGCCGAGACTCCTGGGATGCTATCCAACAACGACTGCTTAGGTAAGAGCATCGGCTTCATTCTGGTGCATTCTATTTGCAGCCACTACAGTGTACCCCTGGATATAAATGTTCTAAGTTGCTGAGCAGAGTGTGTAAAGTATATGAAGCTATAGATACATGGCCACTCTTTATTAATTAATTTAGCAATAAGGAAGCAATCTACTTGGAATAAATGAAGCACCTTCTTGCCTGACATAAGCTTTTCTTTACAGAAATGGTGATACATGAATACTGTTCACATCTGAGTACAGAATGATATTCAGAGGTATAATAGGATACAGTAATGTAAACAGTGCAGTGTAAGCTGCTGTATACCTGGAGCTTGGGTAACCAGAGAAAATTATGCTAAATAAATATAAACAGGCATCGTGGTCCCCTTTATTTGAAAAGTCAGTTGTTGGTACGTAAAAGTTCAGAGTATTAATCTCTCTAATCAAATGTAAAGATCTCTTAAACTTGCTGTTGGCATTAATGGAGTGGATTTCAGTAGCATTCTGAGTTGTCAGCATCTATGGACATACTGATCTTTTTAGTGCCTGAAAGAGAAGGTTCCATTCCCTCTTTAATTAAAACAGCACCCCAAAAAAGCCATAGTAAGTGGTACAGTTTGTACCTTGTGTTGACAGTCTACAGCAAGGACCCAAAGTTTATTAATACAATAGTAATCCCTCTTTAGTCTGTGATGCTGAGCTCTGCAGATCCTCTTAAAGCAGTCTAGACTTGGAGGGAGAATTCTTTCAAGTTGCTGTTGCCTAAGCTGTCCCAATGTAAAGATCAGGAACTAATGTCTGAAGGTTGAAGTTGAAAACAGTTTAATTACAGGATGTTTATGAGGAAAATCGGACTCTTCCACCTCTGACTCCATGGTTCTTTGCTGACAACATGAAAAGTTTTTCAGTTCAGTTATCTGTAACAACTACTGTAACAGAAAAATCATAGCATCGTAGAATCATTTGTGTAATTAAAGTCATCTCGTGTGCCTGAAAACTTTCCCGTGAAAATGCATCTTGCTTGAAAACAAAATACACTATGAGAGGACAAACAGTGCATGTTATAAAAACTTTTTGTGGGTTTTATTTATGGCTCGTCTGAACTGTGTCATCCCTCCAGTGTATGCAGTGAAGCCCTGGCATACTTCATTACCGTGAACTCAGAAAGCCACAGAGAAGCTTGGACCAATCTGCTGCTGTTGCTTTTAACAAAAACACTAAAAATCAGCGATGAAAAGGTAAGAACAGGCTGGAAATCATGTCTGTTTGCATTCAGGCATTTTTTTTCATTTCTGCTTTTATTGAATTCAGTCTTTATCATCTGTATTGCAAGGTGGCTAGCTGGCTTACTCAGCGTGTACTCTCCTTGAAATACAGCCATCATTACATCTTCATTTTTTGCAAGCATTCTACATTGTAAAAATTGGACTGCATCCATGAAATTCACAGTTGTATAGAAATATTGATAAAATGACTGCAGAGCTTTCATGTAAAAGCGCAATGAGCGTACAGTAAAGGATGGGCTTGTGCTGCATTACAGCTGCACAAAAATGGTGGAGGTAAATTTTGCCACTGTAAAACTGGAATTCTGGTTCCTTTACAGTGATGGCAAAAAATAATTTTCAGGATCTCAGCCTTTTTTGAGAAAAAGGTGAATGCAAATATTCATTACACTAGGACATGCAGAGAAACTTCTGGAAGTTGATTATCTTTTTTTTTTTTTTAAACTTTCCAATACTGTTGAACTTCATCTTGTTTTAAAGTGTATTTTTTGTGGTGCTTTTTTTTTCTGTATTGTAAAGTGTGTAATTTCACGTCACTCTTACATAGTTTGGAATGTTTTATTGCAATTTACCAATATTTTAAGAACTCGTTAGTAGTGGTGCCTTGGCTTTTCCATTTATCAGCAGTTCAGTGATGTCCCCGTGGTTATGGTGTGTTGTGAGAATAGTCTTAACTATTTGTAGATAAAACGGCGACTTTGCCATTCCTTAGTACCCAGTATCTTTTTATTATAAGAGTTCTATGGTGAAAGTGTTCCGTCAGCTTTCCCCGTAACTTAATACCGAGCATTATGAGGAAAGCAATAGAGGACAAAACAAATTTCTTCTTGTGTAAATTCATGACAGATTTGCATCTTGAATACTGTTTGCAGTTCTCATCCCTCATATCGAAAGGGGTATAATGGAGCTGGAAAAGGGTTGAGAGTGTAACAGGAATAAGGGATATAGACTGGCTCCCATACGTGGAACTGCATGTAGGTTAGACTTTTACTCAGTTACTACAGACACTGGGCTTGACGGCCCTTTGCCACCCAGGGGGGCCTTTGATCGGGTGAGATCTTGTCTTTTAACAAGTTGGTGTAGCCATGAATGTGGAAAAACTCTGCGCTTTCCTATAGTAATAGAGAATAATGTTATTTTTTTGCATATTTTCTTTGATAGTTTAGGGCACATGCTTCAACATATTATCCATATTTGTGTGAAATCATGCAATTTGACCTGATTCCTGAGCTTCGAGCTGTGCTACGGAAGTTCTTCCTGCGTATAGGTGTTGTGTTCAAAATCTGCATAACAGAGCAGCAGATACGGACAACTGGGATGAACTTACCTTCATGGTAGCCCTAAGTAGGGTTGGTTACTTCTGCTTGTACATAAAGCTATCTTCCAGAGCTGTATTGAAGTGGATGGGAAAAGATGGGACCCTGGTGTATCAACAGAGCAGCAAGTTACTCTTACCACGGTGGCATTTGGGGAGGCGGAAAAAAAAATCCTGTTCTGTCCATCCTACAAAACTATCAGCAGTTTTATTTAAATTATTGCTTACAGAGTTAATACAGTAGATGTAAAGTCTCCTTGTTTCAATGCTAGTCATCCTTATGATCAAGTCTGTCTCTTCTAGTCTTTTATCACTTGTTCAGTCTTGCATCCCAGCTAAATCTGATAAATCAGCTGGATTCCTCAATAGAAATTATGCCCCTTGGAAATAATGAATATAGTTGTATAGCCTTGTGATGTTAGCACACGTGTTCATAATAAACTATACTGCAGTGGCTGATGACCACCTAAGATCATTCTGGGTTTTTCTTTGTGTGTACATGACTAGACCAGGCAGTGTGTTACGGTTTTTGAAGTGGACAGTCTGTAGGATAGTTGGGGAAAGGGTTTTCCTCCTGTTTAGCAAGTAATCTTTAAAGCATTTTTTAAGATCAGTACTTCATCTCTGAGGCTTGTTTTTATGGAAAGTTTTACATCAGGAGCACACAATAGCATCTATTTTTTTTTTTAGCTTGTTAGTCTTTGACAAAACAACCCAAACTTTCAAACTTTTAATTTCTTTTCATACATTTCCAGATCATGGGCAGAACATACACAGTAATATTAAAAACAAGGTTCAAAACAAATAAAACCACCTTTTTCACTCTTGACTAAATGTATTGAGTAGTAATTGTGTCTGTTTAACAAGAAGTCCTGTCCTTAATACATATCAGGTTCTGTCTCTTTTTACTGCAGATCTGCAACTTCTGATTTGTCTTTTTGTGCAAATGATTTTTGTTCTCAACTATTAGTTCCTATTGTGATCTAAAAGAAAACTGAATTCCCATGAAACTGCTCTACAAAAATTAAACTTCAGTTCATTCATATACTGTAAGAGTTACCCAGTACATCTCTGTGCTTTGAAGGTATCTGTGAAGCGAACATGACTTAACACTACAGCTTTCCTTGCCCTACAGATTTTTCTTTCTTTCTTTCTTTCTTTAAAACACATAGGCTTTCCATGACAACTGTTTCCATGATAGAATGCCAACTTACAGGTGAAGTACTGCAGGGCTGAGGTCTGTCCTTTTGAACTAATTTTAATTTCATGTTTTAAGACTTCTCTAAACTGGGAAGAGTATGGGAGGAGAGGTTCCACTTCCTAAAATAATGGAAGCAAAGGCATTCTATTAACTGCTGTGCTATCCGTATTAGCCAAACCTAAAACAAAAAGTATTTAAAAAGGAAAAAAATTAAAACAAACCAACAACCTACCTGAATGGTATTAAGTGTTTAAGCTGTTATTTTGCTTTTTAAGTTGAGTTTCCCGCTAGGGTGGCCATAGTTGAGCTTGTCTTGGGATATTCCACTCAGAACTGTAGGGATTTTTTTTTTTCTTTTTTCTTTTTTTCAGGGAGTAGGGGGGGAGCTATTTCCAAAGGGTTCATATGGTGCTCTTCAGTAAATCAGCTTCTATATAAGCATTGTTTTGGAATGGTTTTGCAGGCAATAGTAGTGATAAAGCTTTCACATTTTTATTTTTAACCAAAGAAGAATAAATTATGGCTCTTTAACACCCATTAGATTAAATCTGTGCACTAATATTTAGTAGAAGGGGATATGTCTATATTTTACAATAGGAAAAGACCGAAAAATAAGCAATGCTGGTATTTAACTTGCTGCATTTGAAATCTCCTTTTCTGTTACATTTAGTACAGTTGCTTATTCCCTGGTAATGTCACTTCATCAATTACAGGAAAAATGCAGTATTTATTTTAATGCTATTAAAATCAGTAAGAAGAGGCTACTCCTTTCCTTCTGGTCCTAGATAGTCCTAAAGAAAATATTTAAAATTTTATTTTAAAAATTTTGAATGTCACTGCCTCATTGAATGTATACCCTAATCTCCTGTCTGAACACAAACTTTTTAAAGTTGCATGCTTTACAACTCATGTCTTGAAACAAGTTTCTTAATTTTCAGATCTTAAATTACTTTACAGTTGCATTGTGGGCTTTCTTTACTGTAATGTGCAATATTTGTACGATCTCTGCATATAGAATAAGGGCCTGTGATCACTCCTTTCCTTCAGCCTTAGTTCTGAGACTGTTCTTTTACTTCAGTAAAGCTTTTATTGTATTTATACCATTTACAAACTGCTGAAATTAGGTATGTGACATCAAAACATCCTATGCTTTGTAGTGCATGAAGGAGAAGGGGGACTGGACTGCAACTGGATTATAACATCCTTAATCCTGTCAATTTTCTGAAATTGATTGTACACCTTAAAGCAATAAGAACAGTATGTCAAGGGTAATACCTGAAACAGTTGCATTTGCATCAGCTGTTGGGTTTCCCTTATACAGTCAGAAGGATCATAACCTATAGACATCCTACTGAAGCTAATAATGCTGAGCCAAAACTCCTGCAGTAGACACTGCTGGGTCCGGTCTTGTCCTGACTCTGCTGACATGGACTTCACCTGCCTGTGGTGGTTTTATTGCCTTTAGTGAATGAGGATAAGGTTCTGTGTCGGCATAACCTGGCAGAGATCAAGACATCTGTGCAATACATGGAGTAATAAAGAGTAACCTCTTAGACTTCTACCGTAGTGTTATGCAACAAATTCAACTATAAACTGATTTACCCATAATGGTATAAATATGGAGACTGCATGGTGTTTGTTACTTCTTATTTTGGAACCCTCTAGGAAATACGTAGGCAGGGGGAGGATGCTAACAAGGAAAACTCTAAAAACTCCATTTCATTTTGATTGTTTTACAGTGCAAGAAAATACTACTTTTACAGCAGTTTGTTATGTGTTATATCTTACTTTCCAAACTGTAAACAGAAGAATCTAAACCAACAATCCAATACTACGCACACCCCCCCAGATTTTAGCTCAATCTTAAGAATGAGAAAGGTTAAAACTACTCACTCATCCTTTACTGTGCAAGTTCAGTTTGTTCAGCACCTTGGTTGTTTCTGTGTCCAATGTCTGTTCTCACATCTTTACAAGGCCTCAGCTTTTTTTGGAGATCTCCATATTAAGTGCATTTAATACCAGTAATTTAAAGAGCAGCATTCCTTGCCCAGTGGATGTATACATTTTTGAGAGAATACCAAAATTATATATGAAAAACTATGTATAAAGTTTTCTACGTGAAAATATTCTGTATAATACTGTTATAATATTCCATGCTTTAATCAAGTGGTAAAATCAATAAAGTTTTAAGAAGTGGTGCTCGGGGCTGGGTTTTTTCCCCGTAGTTTATTCATC
>NW_010100950.1:0-1122 GCF_000699245.1 Pterocles gutturalis
TCATCGCCGCGGCAGCATTGAGTGTCACGCTGAAAAAGCAAGAGAAGCCACAGTCATTATCTGGCCCAGGGAGGGGTGGAAGGAATGCCCAGGTCCCTCAAGAAGGAAACCCTCCCAGCTCCCCAGGGTGAGGTTTCCCCTCTCAGCTCACCTCTGCTGCTGCGAGCGTGCCTCCTGGGTACCCTGGCTGCCTGTAACTGGCAGGGCCGGGGAAAGTCCTCTGTTGGCTCTGGGGTCAGGCATCGTGAGCTGCACCAAACAACTCAGGAACCAGGACGCCAGCTCCCAAGGCCTCGCTCGAGACTCCAGACCTCGCGACCACGCTCGGCTGAAGTCCAGGCACGAGCCCGCTGGGTGAGGCTTGATGCATGAATGTATAGCAGCAAGGGACACCGGGTCACAATCCATCGCTAGGGGGTGTCATAGTCCATCGCCAGGTGACATCACTGTCCATCGCTCAGGGATGGCACAGCAGGCCATCCTCGCCCATGGTGCTCACCCTGACAGCGCTGCAGCTCCAGCATGTGTCTGTTGATTGCGGCAATGCCATTGCCTGCTCCATCCCCCTACGTCTTGTTTTGTGCTCACATCAGTGTTTTACACCAGTCACTGGGCCTTGGACCGTGTCTTCCTGGGCCCCACCAGGTTGCCCTGGCCATGGCAGATGTCACCAGGCACAGGTGGCAAGAGGGTTCATTGAATAACACCTCGTGCCTCTTCCTCTGGCTCCCCATATCTCGTTATAGATACCGGGTCACCTCCCGCAGAGTGGGGACAACATAGGAATGAAAAAAAGGACTGAAGTCTGAATTGGCTGGGGGAATAACACCTCCTGCTCTCATCTTCCCTCTAGCGTCTCAGAGCCCGATGCTGCAACAAGATGCCCTCTCTTTGACAGAGTTCGCGAAGGGAGAAACACGAAAGTGCAAGTGTCTTCCTATTTGTGATCTCGAGAGATGGGCGAGGCAAAACCTGTAGTCAAAACCCTAAATCGTAGGAAAGGAATTCTTCATTTGTACAAGGAACTGGTGGATGGGACCCCTTGGGAAACTGCTGTTTGGGATGAAGGAGCAGAAGTCAGCTGGCAACTATCCAAAGCTGTGTTTCCTTAGACCACAACTC
>NW_010100951.1:0-926 GCF_000699245.1 Pterocles gutturalis
GCGTTGCTTTGCCGTAGGGATGGTGCAGGTTTATCCCCTTGAGCCCATTTTACAGATGAGGATGTCGAGACCCTCTGTGGGTTTGCTCAGCAGTCGCTCTTGGGGGGCAGCAAGGATGAACCCTGGCGGGTTTTTCCCCATCATCCTCCCCCCGCATCCTGACTGTGTGTTGCTCAGCCTGCAAGCGTCCCCTCTTAGCCAAGAGAAGCAAAGCAGAGGGTCGTGCCTGGCACCGTGAGCAGTGGCCAAGCCAGAGGTGCGTCGGGGTGCGTGCCCCTCAGCCCCCCCATCACCCATCCTCGGTGACCTTTTGAACCAGGACAGGAATCTGAGCCCCCATCCTGACACGGGCTCCGCTGGCTTCTGCCCATCCCCGTTGCTTTTAATAAAACTGGTATTAGAGCGGCGGAGTCTCGTTTCAGCCATGGGGTTGGAAAGGCTGCCTCCTCATTTTTGTGCGGAGCTGGAAGGAGAAGTCCAAGCCGTTAAACCCTTGTTCTGAGGGGGGGGATTTGAGGTGGGGTACTGACATCTGCAGGACAGAGCTGGGCTGTGACCAGCCCAGGAGGAAGCTGCGAGGCTCCTGCCATCGCAGAGGACGGCCCTTTAGTGTCTGGCTGCAGATGGTGAAAACATCATCTGGTGGGAGACGATGCTTTCAACACCTCCCTGCCGAGGCAGCGGCTTGGTGGGGTGCTCCTGGGCTCTGCTCCGGCAGCGGTTCCCGGCTGGAGCTGCAGCCCCTGCTTTGATTTCTGAGCATCCCCCGGGGCTGCAGCATCCCTGGGGCTGGGACACAATGCGAGGTCATCCATCCATCCATCCGTCCGTCTGTCTCTTTACCCGAAAGCAAGGGGTTTTGGTGAGTGCCGTGCCACTCCAGGAGGGGGGGGGGCAGACCTGGGACCCCACCTCCTCGGCACGTG
>NW_010100951.1:1083-6458 GCF_000699245.1 Pterocles gutturalis
CAGGGGCGGCCGTGGCGCCGCTCCGGCAGCGATCGGCAGAGGTTTGCATCTCGGCATTTCCGAGCCCAGTGTTCCAGTAGCACTGGCGGGTTCAGCTTTGGACCACTGTCCCCAAAAATCCATCTGGAGAGAGCAATGGGCTGATGCTCTTCATTAAACGTGGGATTTGCAGGGATGGAGCGGGAGCAGCCCGGGGCGAGGGCATCGCTTCCAGCCCCTCGGAGGCTTCTTAAACCAAACCAGGCAGGAGGGCAGCGGAGCTGCTGGGGATTTGAGTCTCCTTACCGGCAATTATCCCTGCTCCAGGGTAAGGTTTCCCAGCATCTCCTAATGAAGTGCAGGCATCCCCGGCTGGCGATGGGCTCCGAGGGGCTGGGAGCAGGGATGGCTGCAGCCGGCATTGCAGCTGAGCATCCTGGCTGCTTTGGGGGTCCCGGGACAAGGAAAATCCCTTTCTCTGTGGTTTGGTGTGAAATGAGGTTGAAATTTTTTGCCCATCAGCCAGGGAAGCTGTATGGCCTCTGCCACCCAACCCTGGGTGTGCTTTGCCTTCATCCCCTAAAGCATCCCCCTTCTTTCCCAGCTGGGGGATCACGGATGGAAAGCAGAAATAATAAAAAATCTGCCCCACCCGGTTCCCCGTCCCCATGCTCACCCCCTGCCCCTTTCCCTTTGCAGACCTGGACGAGTGCTCGGAGGGGAACGGCGGCTGCGCAGACCTGGACAAGGGCACGGAGGGGAACGGCGGCTGCCAGCAGACCTGCGTCAACATGATGGGCAGCTATGAGTGCTTCTGCCGGGAGGGCTTCTTCCTCAGCGACAACCAGCACACCTGCATCCAGCGCCCCGAAGGTTAGTGCACGGCGTCCCCCCGCCCCGGGACACCCTCCGTCCCCCTGCATTGATGGGGCAGGGCTGTCCCCCATCGCCCTTGGCCACCCCTGCGCGGTGCTGGGGTTTGGGTGCTGGATCGTGACCCTTCTCGGCGTTGGAAATTTAAAAGGAAATTTATTCTGAGCACATGGGGAGAGGATGCTGCAGGGCTAATAAACTCTCCAGACCAAAACCTTCGCAGCCCACAATAATACTGAACAGGGATGTTAATCCCATATCCAGAGCGTTTTATTAAATACGAGGTACCCAGAGATCTCACACCACCCTGCGAGACTCGTCCTCTCCTGCCAGGTCTTGCGCAGCACCGAGCCCTTGGTCTGGATATCAGCTCTAAATTGCTGCCGTCTGGAGCGATCTCTCCGCCAAAATAGGAGGAAATGAGAGATTTTTTGTGTCTCTGCTGATTTTTATCTGTGCTGCTTGGCAAAGCCGCCCGAATGTTTTCGCTTTCCTCCTTCCCAGCTGCATCCATCCCTCCCGCTCCCCGAGGAATCTTGCCCAGCCTGGGATGGCTCAGCGGTGGCATCTCCTGTGTCCCCATCCCCTGTGTGTCCGGGAGGGACGAGCTGGTGGTGACACAGTGGGTGGCCCCCGTTGGGGACAGGGATGCAGGTGCTGGCTTTCGGGCTGATTTTTTGAGCTGAATGTCTGCAGAGTGTTGTTGGCCCAGGGAGGTCTGTGTTGCTTCTGCACCCTGAGATTGATCTCGGAGCTGCGACGTGGTCCCTGAGCTGGGGAGGCTGCTGGGGACGAGGGGCAGGAGGGGTGCAGCTGGTCCCTGGGCTGTGAGCCTGGAAAAAAAGCTGAGGACAATTTGGGGTCCAACGTTAAAGCCTGTTGTGACTTTACTGCTGGCTCTCGGGCACTGCCGGGGCAGAAGCATTTGGTGTTGGAGCTGAACCTCAGCATTACGGCTGCGTCCTTCCCTCTGGGGTCCTGCCAGCTCCTTGCCTCTCTTCCCCAACCCTGGCAGGAGGCTTCCTCCCGTCCCTCTGCTCCTTCTCCTTTCCTCCTTCTCCTTGCTTTCCTCTCTCCTTCCTGATGCAGAGGGGATGGAACACTGCTGGGTCAAGAAACCCAGGGGACAAACCCCAGGACCGCCCCCCCTCCTGCAGCACCACAACCCTCTCCCTTGCACCGACCAGTCCCTCCCAGTAAGGAGAAGCCAAAAGCTGGAGCTTGCTGGGTATCAGTGTCTTTAAACCCCACTGTGCCCAGCCCGACAATGACAGCGGAGATCCCGAAAGCAAAAGGGGTGAGGAGGGTCCTCGCGCCAGTGTGAGAGCAGATGATGATGATGGTGCAGGGGGAGGAAGGATTAAGGGATGAGCATCCCTCTCCGGGCAGCGGCTGGAGGCACGAAGGGATTGCAGCATCCCGGCGCCGTGCAGGGAGGAGGATGCCGTGCCCGGGTGGAATGGCTCGAGGAGTGTTAGGAAAACAGCGGGCGGCCATCCTGGCCTGGAGGGGAGCCAGGGCAGGCGGATGCCGGAGCTTGCGTCTCCGTTGGGATGTGCTGGGGGATCTCTGCAGATCGCTGGGGCGGTCAGGACCCGGCTTGTCTGAGAGCTCAGGGGGGCTGTGGCGGGGCAGGGTCCGCCTCGGGGGTCTCAGTGTCTGCACAGCACTGGGGATGCGGCAGGGATGCTGCCAGGCAGTAAAGAGCAGCAATAAAAAAAGAGCAAGAGAAAAGCCGCTGTTTGGAGGAGAGGCTGAGAGCGCTTGGCTGTCCCGGGGTCATCGCGTGCCCTGGGGGTGGGATAGGGGGTCCTGGGGGGATGCAGTGGGACTACTCCCAGCAAAGGGAGCACTGGTGCAGCTGGATGCAGGAGACTATAATTACAGAGGGCAATTAGCGGAGCCAGGCGGGATCTGATGGGCAGGTGATGGGGAGCAGCCTGGGACACCCCCAGGCTCCATCCTGCGGTTTTTAACCCTTCCCATGCATGCTTGATGCATCTCAGCATCCCCCTTTGAGGTGCCCTGACCCCATAAGGACCCTCCCTCACCTCTCTGCCCCAGGCTCTTGCAGATCTGCCCAGTTGCCCATTCTGGGGGACAATGGCATTGCCGACCCCCATGGTGGGCTTGGCACCAGCTACCTGGAAAGGAGCCGACCCCCTCCCTCGGCCAGAAAAAGGCTCTGAGCAGGCGGTTGCGGCTCCCAAAGAGCCATCCCTGGCTTGCTGTGGGTTTTGTTAAATGTCTCACAAACTCCTGCCCATGCCCTGTTTGGCATTTTCCAGCTTTTCTGCAGCTGGGGGGGGGGGGGGGACCCCCCCCCCCCCACACCCCCAACTGGGAAGGTTTTCCCCTCATTGCCCCCATCTCCCCATCCCACCCCAGACATCGTTCTGTCTCCACGCACCGGTGCCAGCAAGCTTCGGGAGCTTTTCTTTGCTTCCTTCTCTCCTGTAGAAGGGATGAACTGCATGAACAAGAACCACGGCTGCGCCCACATCTGCCGGGAGACCCCCAAGGGGGGCATCGCCTGTGAGTGCCGCCCCGGCTTCGAGCTCACCAAGAACCAGCGCGACTGCAAACGTAAGGAGCAGCCCAGGGATGGGGATACGGCCTCCCAGGGACCCCCAAATTTATCCCCATGGTAGAGACCCCTCCTGGCCCTGCTGCAAAGCCCAAACCCTCCCAGTACCAACTGGTTTATCAAGCCTAAACCCTCTGGTTTCACTTTCCAGCGGCACACCCAGCTCTGCCTCTGTTGCAGACGATGCTCCTGGCATCCCTCTGTGCCATGAGATGTGGTTGGGGGGCTGAAAGGGCAGGGAAAGGGGGTCCCAGGGGTGTGGCATCCCCTGTCCCAGTCCCACCAGTTTGGCTTTCCCAGGGAGAGTGCGATCGGCACGGGAGGAGCGCAGGAATCCTCTCCCCGGGGCTCGCGGTGCTCTCAGGCTGTCTGATCTCCTGCCAGCACCTCGCTGGCACTGCCAGGTTATGAAGGAGATATGTGTGTGTTTATGCAATTATTTTTTATTTTGTTTCTCATTCGCTGTCTGCGGCAAACCTGTAAAATCACTGACAAAATGGAGTTAATCCCATGAGCCTGTTTTCCCTCCAGGCTAAAGAAACAGTCCGCGTTGCCCCACGGGGAGGGCTGGCAGGGATTCCCGGGAGCACCCCAGTCATTCCAGAGCTCAGGAATGTCCCACCCTTCCCATGTCACACCAGATCCGTGGTCAGGGGCCACCAGCCCACCCTCGTCTTTTGCTGGGGCTGCACCGGTGGCGTTTAGCAGATCTGCAAAGGGAAGATGCGAGAAACCTCCGAACAAAATCCCACAGGGAAAATCGAAGAGATTTAAAAATTATCCAGGAGGGAGGGATGTCTCTGAGGGTACGGACGAGGTTTTTCCAGGCTGGGTTTGTGCTGGGGATGCCGGGTGGGGAAGATGGGGCTGGGACCCCGGGTGACAGCCGCTGCTTTGCCTCCCGCAGTGACCTGCAACTACGGGAACGGGGGCTGCCAGCACACCTGCGACGACACCGACCAGGGGCCCAAGTGCGGCTGCCACGTCAAGTTCCTGCTGCACTCCGACGGGGTGACGTGCATAGGTAGGTGCGAGCCTTCGGCTGACTGCGGGGACATGGGTTGGGGTGTGGGATGGCTCCTCTTCCTCCCTGGGAAATTTGCTCTTGGCCTGATGAAGGGTTGGGGTTTTTTTTTTTCCCAAGCTTTGGGGATGTGACGTTTCCTTTTGCTGAGATCGGAGAAACTCGGTGAGTGTGTGAGGGATGCAGCGGGTACCCGCGAGGCTCAGGGATGCAGCGCTGCTCGACCGCAGGGAGCAAAAGTGGCTGCGGGGATGCTTGAGGGGACATTTGGGGACAGGTCGGTTGTGCTGGGGTGTGGGCAGGGATCCCCGCCTGCCCCCGTGCAGAGGGAGAGGGGTGAGGATGTCCCTGCACCAGAGGGAGAGGGGGGAGGATGTCCCTGCACTAGGAATTGTCACTATCACCGGCAGCATTCGGGCGGGGATGTGGAGGGGACAGATTTGGCTGCGGCGATCCGTTCCGACTCGGCACCACGGGGCCTCGGCTCAGGAACAATTGTCTTGCACAAAAAAAAAAAAAAAGAAAAAAAAAAAAAAGAAAAAAACCAAAACCCCAACAACCCGACAACTCAACCACCCCCGAAATTGTCCTTTTCCTGTGTGTGTTTTCAAATTGTAAAACATCAAACAGAGATAGAAGTTTTACTGGTTTCATATGCTTGTGCTGCTTAACAGCTGATTCGATTTAAAAAAATGTTACATTCGGGGAGTGATTAAGTCCACAAATTGCTCGAGACATTTGAGTTCTTATTGCAAAATAAAAAAGAAAAAGGAATTGAAAGCAAGAGAGAGGTTTTGGCTCCCCGTGGCCCCGCTGTGCCTGAACAGAAAACCCTCCGCGCTTTCCAAAGCCGCCTCCGTCCTCGGGGCAAGAGGCAGAGGAGCCCCCCCAGACCCCCGGCTGTTCCCCCCC
>NW_010100951.1:6475-6977 GCF_000699245.1 Pterocles gutturalis
CAGCCCGTCACCTTGGCTGCCCGCTCCCTCGGTGTCACCGCTGTCACCCAGCCCGCTCCCAGGCTCTGGGGTTAATCCCAGTCCCTTCTGGCTGCTGGCAGGGGCTCATGGCCCCTTGTCCCCATTGTCCCCGTGGTTGCTGTTGCATCTCATCCCCCTGCCAAGGACCCTCTGATGGGGTTATTCCTGTGCCCAGGGTGGGGACAGCTCCTCCGATGGGGACTTTGAGACCCTGGGATGCGTCGTTCCTTCTGGACAGGGGTCCCTGCACGTTGTTGTCTGATTCGGTGTGAGGGCTCGGGGAGGTTTGGCCCCAAAATGATGCTCTGGACCTGCTGGTGCGGGAGCAGCTCCCCAGAGCATCTCGAGATTTGGGGGATGCTCGAGAGGGGGCCGGGTGATGGAGGGTCTCGGCACTTGGACCCCGGGTACCACAGGCGCTGGGGGGATTTGGGTGTTTCCAGAATGGCTCATCCTAATGGCCTTGGCCAAAATGTCCCTC
>NW_010100952.1:0-5945 GCF_000699245.1 Pterocles gutturalis
AGCCCGGCCTTTACCTCAGGAACACGCCTGAGCGGGCAGCGGCGCTGCTCCAAGGTGTCCGGCCGGGTTACCCCCCGTCCCCGGCTCGCCTCCAGCGGGGACCCGCTCCAGGCGGGGTGGGTGTGGGTGGAGGGGGTTTGTGTCTGTCTCTGGGTGGGATCAGCAGCGAACCTGAAGAGGAATTGCTGTTTGGAGTTAACGTTTTAAAACCTCTCAGGGTAATTTGCCTTACACCTCGTTGAAACGCTCCTCCTAGCTCGGGTGGCAGAAGGAATGCTTTTCGAGTCCAGACTTGGCCTGAGTCCCAGTAGAAACCACACACTGGTGAGCAATTAGTCTTAAGACGGTCTCCAGACAGCAGAGCCAGGCTCGATGCAGTGCAAGGCCTGTGCTGTAACATCATTCTGCTTGAGCAGCCCTGTGCAAGCTGTGTTCGAGGAACAGAGTGATGCAGGGAGCTACTCTGGGGTGCACATCCCATCAGGAAGAAAGTTTGAGATCCTGCAGCAGATTATGAGCTTGCTCTTACTTTCACTTACTTGTTTCTCACTGGAAGGACAGTGCCTGAAGTGTTTTGGACAAAATAGCATGATTTTTTTTTTACACAGTGTTCACAGTGGTAGCTGTCAGTGACAACTGGCTGGCGGAGGTCCAAGGAAGGTCCAATACTCTAGAACATCAAGGAAGTTTGTGATTTCTTTTCAGGTCCATTATTGCTATTCAAGAAGGATAATTTTACAGTTTTGCTACTCTTTCGTGACTCACTGCTTTACAAAGGGATATTCATTGCAAAACAGTAACAGAATTACCAACTACTTTGCAACCCGATGTAAGCGTTCAGCCTAAACCCAAAGTCAGTCCTTAAGCAGTGCAGTTCCAGGAAAATGTAAGCTTTTCCTTACCTGCACAAAAAGCCTCAAGCACTGGCTAGTCCCCACAAGGAACTGTCATGGTCAGGTTATGTTGGTACCTGGACTTTCTTCCACTGACACGCTGCTCTTAAGCTTACCCAGCTGTTTGGAGTGGAGCACTGATCTGACACTGGCAAGCAGGGCTCTGGCTGGGCTGGTATTTAGCAGCTCTACCTCTGTTTCAGGGAGAGGTCAGGGGAGTTTTCTTTTTCTGCTTATGTGAGCCTGTCCTCATAGTGTGTTTCTCAGCCTTGATCCCACACACCGGAGGTTAGAATGCTTGTGAGGGGCCCAAGTGCAGTTCTCCTCCCTCATGGGGTGGAGTTGAAATGACTATCTAATTCCCGAGCATCAGGCAATGAAATACTTTCAAAGTACAGAGGGCTGAGAGCTCTTTCATTTGGTATAGTGTAACTCATGCACTTATGGGAACTAGAAATGGAGCCTAGGTCATGGTCTCCTGGTAAGGTAGCTGTGATAAAGCATTTCTCTAAATGCCTTGTTTATGCGCCCTATTGCTGTTCAGGTATTAGGAATCTAGCTAGGCATCCAGCTGCTCTAGACTTGATGACAACTCTAAACTGTCAAGACATTATCAGATCTTTGTTATCAAGCATGTATTTATGTCTTTTTTTCAAAGAGACTGAGACCTTTGGGTATTTAGGCATTGCCAGGACTAGATGGAAGCTGAGCGGCAGTTTTGAAGACCTGCATTTTGGACTGGGGCACAAGGGTTCTCCTGTGAGTCCAGGCCCTAGTAGAGCAATGGCTCTTCCATATATACGGCCTGTTGACGATTCCACCCAACACAAAGGACTTCAGTGGAAAAGGCCAGGGATGCAGTCTCCCCTGTCATTGTTGTACTGTTTGTTTGTGCCTCTTTATTGATGCCTTTGGGATTATGGTTAAAGTTTCCACTTTGTGGTGCAATTATGTACTTTGAAGTTTAGACAAGAATAAATAAGCCTGCGTGTAAACAGATAAAACCTTGGCTTAAGGATGAAGCACTCTGTTAGTCTGTGACTCTCTCCTCTTACTAAATCTGCTTTGTTTTTCTGGGACCCTTTAGTGATAAGAGTACAGTGTTAGCTTTGTTTCCAGCACCAGGCAAGCTCACATCAGATGCTGGGTTCACACTATGGCATGTGACTGCCCTTGGTGTTAGTGAAATCTGAAAGGATGAAGTGTTTTATCCCAGTGCCATTATCTGGTGGGCTGGCTTCAGCCACCTGCTTCTGGGGGCATTGACCAGGACTTAACCATCCAACAGAGGTCATGGTCTCATTGGTTTGATTTTGACTTCAAAGGTAAGTTTTCAGGGCCAATAAATTATAAATCCCTGTTATAGTTTAACTGTTGTTCATAAAATTGGAATGGGTCTTGAAGTCAGTCAGCATTCTCTATAATGGATATATTGTGATTTGGCTAATGGTCGAAACAGAATTAGCTAAATATGGAAGTCAGCAGGCCTGGTGAAATATATGCTGGAATACATATTGCTGTTATAAGATTATATTTGTAAAGGCACAGCAGCAGAGGGCTCTGAAATGTCATAATAAGAGAGGTGAAGATAATGCTGGTGTCTCTGGGTTGGTGTTCTTGGGAAGCAACTCATTTGACATAGTACGTTTTCATGTCTGGCATGACATGGATGCTGTCACAAAACTCAACACCTGCTGAAGAGATTGCATCACTTCTAGGTTAAAAATGTATTTATTCAGGAATACCCTACATTTCTGTCTTGGCTGTAAAGCTCTCACGAGCTCTAATACTTTTAAATATATGTATATGATTTAGTAGATGCTTATTACCTTCTGTCATGGTTCTTTTCTGAATTGCTGCATACTCTTCTGGTAGTGTGCACTTTTTTTCATTCATGCATAGGAAACATAGCTGCATCAAGCCCAAGTATCTAGGTCTTGATTGCCCTTGTACTTTTACATTAATCCGATTGTATTTAGTAGTTTGGAATGGAACATTTTTAAATGCTAATTTAGAACATGCTTCCTGTAAGATCATCTTCTCAAATTTATCAGGAAACAAGAACTCCGAAATCATGGCAGGGAAACCCAAGCTTCACTACTCCAGGGTGAGGGGGAAGATGGAGTCAATCCGATGGCTGTTAGCAGCAGCTGGGGTTGAGGTTTGTATTTTTTTTTTTTAAGAAAGTGATCGGATTAAGCTGTCATTATAATAAGTATTCTCTGAAAAGGTTTCCCAGTTCCATCTATGCTTAGAGATATGCACAACATCACATGCTGTGGTACAGAATATGTAGGTTCAGTGATACACTCTCCCATGTTGTATATATTTAATGTATTCCTTGAGCAACAGTTGCCCCGTAAAAGGATCTTAACATACAAAGAGAATTTTTGAAATGTACTTTAAGATGAGATCTTAAATTGTTGCTGCAGACTAAAACTGTGTATCTCTGACTTCTTCTGAATGCTCATTACTTCTCTGTCCCATGATTGTTCTCCACTGAAAGACTGTGCGTACCACATGAAAAACTTAACAACATTATCTCCAGAGAAAGTGTTTTTCATTCTTTGGGTCAGGACCTGAGTAGGGTAAATCAGCAAAGCTGCCCTGAAGGCAGTGGGGGAGCTATCTAGATTCACATCAGGTGAAAACCATCCAAAGGTGTCTTAATTTCTACATGCAATTTTTGTTTGAATACGGTACTTTGAAATGATTTTCTCAGAAACTATTTATACTGCATTGGAAATAAAAAGCTCTTTTAACGGTGCTCACTTGTGAATGTTGCTGACAGAGAAGCTATAGAACACGAGTGCTGAGGAAAACATCTTGCCCTCATTCAAATGTCCTTCTCATTTAAAAACCAAAAATGCCAGCAGGGGGAAAGAGCGAAATAAATGCAGTGTAACAGAGGCATAACTTATTAAAAATTTCTCAGTATTTCACGTGGAATCAGCTGCTTTTAAGTGAATTATTTGGTGTCTGGCAATTGTTGATGCAGGCAAGTAGACTGGTCTTTATGATGAAGGAAGCTGTTTTTGAAGTGTCAAGCATTATTACTATGGGGTTGGGGACACTAGTCCTGGGTTATTTGCTGGAGCAGAGATGAAGAATAGGAGTAGGGGGTCAACACAATCATAAGAAGTATGGGGAATAGTGTGGAGAGATGGCATCTGACTTTCAGACTCCCTTCAACTTCCCCATTGCCTTTGGAGTGAGACAGTGTTGTATTCTATCTTTGTTTTCAGTTTGAGGAAGAATTCATAGAAACGAAGGAAGACCTAGAAAAATTACGCAGTGGTGAGTCTGTAAATTGTACCCTAAATATAAATTAATGCCAATATAACAAAAGAACAACAAGTGAGATTTTTGTAAGACCTCCAATATGATGTGACCTGTAAAGAGAAGATTTGAGAGACCTGCTTGCTTGTGGATGCTTTCATCCATCAAAATTGGAAATGTCTTGGTGTGTTACCTGGTGCCTTTCTCAGATTCAATGTAGTACTGCAGCAGTATGAGTAGGTTGCTTCATTTTCTTCCCTAGATGGAGTCCTGCTTTTCCAGCAAGTGCCTATGGTGGAGATTGATGGGATGAAGATGGTGCAGACTAGAGCCATCCTCAGCTACATAGCAGCAAAGTACAACCTCTATGGGAAAGACCTGAAGGAGAGAGCCTGGTATGGTACCAGTGCATACTGTCCTTACTAATACTGTTCCATGATTTTTAATATTTATGAGAAAAATATTGCTGTGAAATATCTGCATGTGAAGGTGCATATACATCTGCCAGTGCTTTGTCTCCTCAGATCCAGGGATTGGGTGAATGGACTTTATGACTGATAAATGATCGTTACATTGTCAACATAGTGAGAATGTTATGGCTCATTTGATTTCACACAGACCAGAAGTGCATTATGTTCTGGGCAACTGCATGGCCTTAATACAATAATAAAGGCTAAATATGCCTCTTTTTTTTTCCTCTTTAAACTGGAAAACAGTAGGAAAGACTACAGCTGCCTGCAAAAAACCGAAGTCTCTTTAAGTGTTCTAATTTCTTTTTTTCCAAATGTAAAGAATCTTTCATAGCTGATTTTAAACAAGACATGTTTGGGGGCTTAATGCTACTGAAAGTTAAACCAATATTTTCCTAATGTTACTTTAGTATGTAATACTTTAGTATGTGAGCTGTGGGTAGTTTCCATTGTCATAATTAAAGGGATAATGCAAAAGCAAAAATCCTTTACTCTTTCTTTAAAAAAAAAAAAAAAGTCATGCAAAACTTCAGTTAAGTCATTAATCTAACTGACTAACACTTACTGTAAAGGATTTATTCTGTGATATAATGTGAGATGGTGGGGCTTATTATGGGCAGGCATGCCTGAATGGGCAATTGGCAGCCATTTGTTGTCGAGATCTTCTCATGATTAGACCTGAAACTGATTTCTTCTCTAGTGTGGTTTGCGTATGTGGTTGTCCTGGGTTCAGCAGAAACAGAGTTAACTTTCTTCATAACAGCTAGCAAGAGGCTGTGTTTTTCTTCCACAGCATAGATATATAGGTTACCAGTGAAAAACAGTATGAACTCCACTTTAAATATATTAAGTTGCAGACTCTTATTTATACCTTGCTTGTTGCAGACACTGTGAGCCTATTCATAAAGATCTGTGCTTTGAAAAAACTGACCTGGAATCAGAGTGGAAAAACAAGAAAACAAACTAGTGTCTTATGTTACATTCACTAATAAGCATTTTTCTCAGTGATCACATTGGCGTTGTATTTCAGGAAAATAACTAAAATGGAATAATAAAAATATTTGTTTCAGGATTGATATGTATGTGGAGGGAACAACAGACCTGATGGGAATGATCATGCAGCTTGCTTTTCAACCAGCTGACACAAAAGAAAAGCATCTTGCCTTAATCATTGAACGAGCTACAAAAAGATACTTTCCTGTTTATGAAAAGGTGAGTGATAAATCACCAGTAGTCCACTAATAGTCCACTAATAAAGTGCAGTACAGGTTCCCCCCCACCCCACTCCCCTGACCCCACACAC
>NW_010100953.1:0-494 GCF_000699245.1 Pterocles gutturalis
ACTGCCCGCGTCCTACAGCTGTAGTTAAGCGAGGAGTGGAGCGAAGAGGCTGTGGTTATTCGTGGCATGACGGTGCACCATTGAATGTGAGCACAAGGGGGTGGGTTTGCAGGTGGTTTTATTTTTATTTTTTGTATCAAAATATTTATACTTGAGACTATGTGACAAAGCTTTTCAGAATAACTTGGCCTGTTCAGAAATGTCATCATAGCAGATGTGTTTTGGGTCAATATTAAAAGTTTGCTGAAAATTTTCAAAGCTAGTTTTCAGTTATTTCTTTGCATAAGATTTGATGTAGCTGTCTGACAACACCACCTCTTTGTAGTCTTGATAGTGAGTACGAAAGCTTCAATCTCATGTCACAACCTTTTACTTCAATGGAAGAGAAGAAACAGGTCCGTAGAGAAATTGAGACCCTTCTCTCAAAAAAAAAAAATCTTTTACAACAAAAATCATTTATTATATTTTTGGACCTGCAGGAATGAGTCAACACA
>NW_010100954.1:0-414 GCF_000699245.1 Pterocles gutturalis
TTTTTGACCCCCCCATCCATTTCTGACCCCTCCCCACCCATTTCTGACCCCACCACCCATCTGCAGGACTCCTGCACCTATTTTTGGGACTTCTCCACCCATCTGTAAGACCTTCTCCACCCATTTGTGACCACTCTCCACCCATTTCTGGAGCCCCCACCCATTTTTGACCCCCCCCACCCATTTTTGACCCTTCCCCCCCGCAGCAAGCGGGACATCGAGCTGCTGCTGAAGCTGATCGCCAACCTGAACATGCTGCTGAAGGACGAGAACGTCAACGTGGTGAAGAAGGCCATCCTCACCATGACCCAGCTCTACAAGGTGGCCCTGCAGGTGGGACCTGGGCACCACGTCACCCATGGGTGCTGGGGGGGGAGGGGGGTGACGCCCACTGGAAGGCTTTAACCCCTCCCT
>NW_010100954.1:544-1864 GCF_000699245.1 Pterocles gutturalis
GGCATCCGCACCCACGCCATCAAGTTTGTGGAGGGGCTCATCATCACCCTGTCCCCACGCATGGCCGACTCTGATGTCCCCAAGCGGCACGAGAATGACATCAGCCTGGAGCGCGTCCCCAAGGACCATCCCTACATCAAATACGGTAAGGGTGTGGTGGCCCCAGAGGGATTGTCCCCAGCAACGTCATATGGGGTTCCACCACGCAGAGGTTGCGTGTCCCACCCCAGCGATGTCCCATGAGGTCGCACCACAGAGTGGTCACCCTGCAGAGGTCCTGTGTCCCCACAGCGAGCACTGGGACTGTCCCCAGCGATGTCCCATGGTGTCCCACCATGAGAAGGTTTCGTGTCCCACCCCAGGAAGGTCCCGTGTCCCCACAGTGAGCACTGGGACTGTCCCCAGCGATGTCCCATGGTGTCCCGCCGTGGAGGGGTCACCCAGGGAGGTCTTGTGTCCCCACAGCGAGCATTGGGAGTGTCCACAGTGATGTCCCAATGTGTCCCACCCCATGGAGGTCCCATGTTCCACCCCAGCGTGGCCCCATGTCCCCCCAGTAAGCACTGGGACTGTCCCCAGGGATGTCCCATGGTGTCCCAGAATGGAGAAGTCACCCCAGGGAGGTCCCGTGTCCCCACAGTGAGCACTGGGAGTGTCCCCAGCGATGTCCCATGATGTCTTAGCATGGAGAGGTCACCCCAGGGAGGACCTGTGTCCCCACAGTGAGCACTGGGACTGTCCCCAGCAATGTCCCATGGTGTCCCAGCATGGAGAGGTCACCCCAGGGAGGACCTGTGCCCCACTGTGAGCACTGGGAGTGTCCTCGGTGATGTCCCAATGTGTCCCACCACGAGGAGGTCCCATGTCCCACCCCAGCATGGCCCCATGTCCCCCCAGTAAGCACTGGGAGTGTCCCCAGGGATATTCCATGGTGTCCCACCACGGAGATGTCCCATGTCCTATCACAGGGACATCCCATGGTGTCCCACCACGGGGAGGTCCCCCATCCCAGCTGATTGTCTCCTTGTGTCCCCGCAGAGGTGCTGTGGGAGGAGGGCAAGGCAGCTCTGGAGCAGCTCCTCAAGTTCATGGTGCACCCGGCCATCTCCAGCATCAACCTGACGGCCGCGCTGGGCTCGCTGGCCACCATCGCCCGCCAGCGCCCCATGTTCATGGCCGAGGTCATCCAGGCTTACGAGACCCTTCACGGTGAGTGTTACCGTCACCTGTAGGAAGACAATGTCACGGGTTAGGGGGGTCCTGGGGTCTTCCCACCTCCCTGGACCCCCCAATGTCCCCACAGATGGCTGGGGACCCAAA
>NW_010100955.1:0-57639 GCF_000699245.1 Pterocles gutturalis
AAACTATATTTATATAGAAATAATATTATAGTAATAAGTTAAAGAATTTTCTCATACTAAGCATGTTCCCATTAATGACCACTTCCATTTTCCTCCTTCCTATTAAATTAAAAAGTGAAAACAGATGAGATTTAAAAGACAAGCAGAAAGTGTCTGAGCACCTACAACACTCCAGGGCTAACATTCTTGGTCTTTTTAGTTTTAATAATACTTTGGTGAAGAGTTAACATATCCTACTAATCAACATAATTGTATATGATCAGAAGCTTATGTGAAAACATTAAAGCCTCCAGAAAATCTGAATGGGAGATAATCATATGAGCTACATTTATAGGCTCTGGCATATTGGCAGAATATTTCACTTGTCAAACATCTGACTTTGGTAGGCTCCTGGATCTCAATTTTGAACCCTGTGATTTTACATTAAAAGAGCAAGAACATTTCATACTCACAAAGTTTGTATTTATTTTCAAATATGTCTAAGGTTTCTTCCCTATTTAATCTTTTAAACATTGACAAATTGCCAAGAATCATAACAGATATTGCATATTGATGCCATATAGCCTCGTGATTCCCCTTGATAATTTCATATGTTATAGTGAAAATAAACATTGCAGCTTTTCTCTTCTTTGAAAGACAGAAAAAAACACCTATCCTGGTTCCCTGAGAACAGGGTGGAGATCTGCAATGTCCATAACCTGCTAAACTAAACCATGAAGACCCACAATGGTGTTTTAAACCTCTCTAAAATATTTTAACAGCAATATTCTGCCCACCTGAACAGAATTCTGTTGCTAATCTTCACCTGTTGATTCAAAACATCGAGTAAGATGGTCAGCAAGATAAGCACCAAAAGACTTGCTTACAAATGAAAGCTGGCATATCAGATAACAGATTCTCTCTCTTATTCCCAAATATTAATTGCTTTTCAACCACAGAATTGTCAAGAGCCTGCCCAATGGGCTTTCCTGGGTTATTACATGGAACAGGAGGCTTGAGTTACAAGTAGATTTTAGGGAGGGTCCCTTTTAGGCAAAAGGAAAGGAAGACATATTTTCAATAGAAATGTTGGTTTCAGAAAGGTTAGAATTTTTAAAAACTTTGAAGTCTCTGGAAAGCAGAATTTCCCAGTACTCTTCTGCTGTTTCCTTTCAGCATGTAGGATAGATTTCTTACAGAAATTAAGACAGTAGAACTTCTAACACAGGGACATAGAAGTGTTACCTATAGCTCTGCAGACACGTGTTTCCCTCTGTCAATCACCCTTTCTCTGGTTCCTTCTGTAGTCTTCCATTCTCTCAGCAGATCGTGACAGGAGTAGTGGTAGATACAGAAAAGCTTTGGAAGTGCTGCGTCTGAGGACTGTAACAGAAGAAAAGCCTTTAGCTAAAGACTATTTAATTCAAAGATATGTTTGAATACAGCATGCTGGGAGACCAGTAGCTGATTGCATGAATCGACTGGTGAAGTTTGCCTGAGAGATACACGTTTCTCTTCTACCAAGTTACATCACTGCATTAGGCATTCATTTCTAGTGGGCTTTATTTTCTTTTTAATTGTCTTCTTCAGGAGCATCCAGCTCTAATACCCAGAAAGAACTATACTATAACATTAATATCTATATCAATGTCTGAAAAAAAAATGTGTGTTGCTGTGCAGCAGGTTTCCTCCTGCAGCTTTGGTCTAGGCTAGCTGGTGCTCTCCCAGACAGCACCAACACAGGATTTGGTGGTAGCAGAAGCAAGGGGGAATGATCCTTAACAGGCGGTTGGGTACAGCTGCCACATTTCATGAGGTGAGGCAGCTGCATCTTACAGACCGCAGCAGGGCCACAACACTTGCCCTCAGAGCCAGAAAATGGCCCCCAGAGTACTTTATTGGTTAGAATAATATATCCTGTATGTTTATTAATTAGCAGTGGGTAGGTCTGATGATGGAAACATCCAACTGTTAAGGCACAGCATGGGCCAGGGTCTCCCTGGGGCCAAGTGCTGTGGAGGTTCCTCATGGGGCTTCCTCATCAGGGCAGGGCATGGTAGTCAGGGACTGTCCCGCTGCCCCAGCCAGGAGTGGGACAGCTGGGGGTACCAGGGCAACCCCAGCCCTGGAGATTGGGCATCACCTGGGGACAGGGACAGGACAAAGCTGGGCCAGGATGTGGGCCTGTTGGTGGGCCTGCCTCAGCAGTATAGAACCATAGAACCATAGAATAGTTTGGGTTGGAAAGGACCTTAAAGATCGAGTTCCAACGCCCCTGCCATGGGCAGGGACACCCTCCACTAGACCAGGTTGCTCAAAGCCTCATCCAGCCTGGCCTTGAACACTTCCAGGGATGGGGCAGCCACAGCTTCTCTGGGCAACCTGTTCTGGTGCCTCACCACCCATGGCCAGGCAGGGCAGGGCTGTGGGGAGAAGACTGGCCCTGCTGTGGCATTGCTGGGGAAGGGGCTGGCAGCCCTGGAGGCTGACATGGGGTTCTGGGATGTGGCAGGGTCAGGGGAGCCCTCGGGGGTGGGCAGGGACAGCCAGGCCTGTCAGTGCCCCCATGGCCCTGGCATCAGCAAGAGGGTAACATCACTATAGCTTTATTTCTGCAAATATTTGTTTTCATAAGTAATTCAACAGGTTTGCTTCCTCATAACGTATGGAACTGAAATAGATAGGAAAAGCCACAGCAAAACTGCTGACATTTCTGCATGTCTGTGCAGCCTTCTATAAAAAAAGCTATTTATTTTGAAAGTGAAAATCTATGAGTTCAAGTAAAGATCACCATAAAGGAGGTGACCCACAAGATTCTAAAATTGCTTCTTCTCTCTTCTATTAGCACCTGAAGGCCTCCACTCAGAATGGGTTCCAAAATGACAGTGAGCGATAGTAAAATTAGTGTAAAACTGACCTTTCTTTATGCACATGTTATAACTTTTGATTGTCTTACTGAATCAATAGTCTGTGTCAAAAGGCTGCATTGAAAACTATTCATCATGGGCTAGCACGAGTATTACAGGTATTGGGGGCTTTATGAAGTACCCCCATCCAAAAACAACGAGCAGACAATTCAACAGACAACATTTGTGAACTCTTCTTTTTTATTGTGCTTTTTTTTCATGGGCTGCTTCTGAAATGACTGTAACTTGTTTGACTGTGTTTCTTGTTTTGATTGTATCAATTTTTGACGTGTTGCACTTGAACCGTAAGCTATTTTAATCAAATTAAGATTGTCCTTGATACAATTTCTTCCCTCCATTTAAATAAATGTCAGTCTTACCACCAGGAAGATGATGGCTTACATAGTCAGTAGGACTTATGCTGTCATAAAAACAAGAGGAGAAAAGCAGCAGTTTAGGCAGAGGTATTAGACAAGGAGAATTAAGGACTCTTTAGGGAACCTTAAAAAACTGCAGTTTAGTCAGAAAGACTATTTCTGAAGAGCCTACTAAATTTCCTATGGCAAAAATTTTGGTGCAAGGAGTTGATTTGATACTTAATTTTTTGACATTGCATTCAGACTAGGTACATGGATACTTGCTACAAAAAAATGTATAAAATACCCATAAGAACTCTCAGGTACATGGACTTAAAATATTCTTCCTGTGAGTATCCATGGCTGTGAATTTGGATTACCGAGAAGATTTTAAGCATAGTCAGTGCTAGAGGAATATAATCCTGCAAATTATTCTCAGAGTTTTTAATACTGTTTCCACTTGCATATCAGAGTGAGTAGTCACATCAAAATTATACTCTGCCTTGACTGTAACTCAAATAACATGTCAGACACTATCATTACAGCTGAATCATACCTAGGGAAATAATTTCTGAGGGCAAAGGCAGTTTATGATAACATGTTACACCTGGCATTGAAATGAGTAAGAGCACTCAGAGCCCTCAGCTCAGGATAGTAGCTTTTGGGTGGGGATAATAATTTGTTAAACTATTCAAATTACGTCGCAGTTGCTCATCTGAGCAAGCTCAGCACAGTTGGATTGACTGTCTATTGATAGCAAAACATTTGCAGAATAAAGGTTTAATAATTCCACTGACCAGAATTTCAATGCTCACATTACAACTTCATGAATCTTCATCAGCTAACACTGTATAAATCCTCCAAGGATTTTTTTTCTGTTGTTCCCAAGGAAGCACTGAGGAGTAATTATGTTACCTGAGAGAGAAGAAGATGGAGGCATGATGAGTGTTTGGTGGGGTTTTTTAGAATTAAATATAAGCAGTAAAGAGTACCACTCTTTTTGTTCTGGGACTTTTTCTTCCCCCTCAGAATTCACCTTTAAGCTCAATTACCAGATTAACCAACCTGCCAAATTCCACTTCTGTAACTCTTCTCATTCCATTTTGCTTTAGCTTTAGCACTAATTGAAGCTGCTACACTTACTTTGGGTAGGGGTGAACAGTTCTACTGTGTTTCCTGCAAGAAATTTATTCAACTGTTTCCAAAAGAGACTTGAACTGTGCAGGCTTATCTGCAGAATAGAAAATGATAAGCACTGTTCAACTTCTGTTTTCATGCACAGTTATGAAATTATGAATAGAGTTACAGAAAAAGATAGAGGAAACCAGTCATATGTCCTAATTCAGCAAAAAGTCCTCTGAAACAGAAAATAACAAGGACAGTGAAAAAAGTAGGGTCGAATATTGTCAAAGCCAACTGAATGTAATTGGTTCTGCATTGAAATACAAACCTGAGAAAATTCCAGATAACACAAAACAGTGGCAGGCATCCAGCACCTCTGGGTTCACAGTGGACTAGGGGAACATGTATATATGCATCTAAGTATGTATCAACTTCTGATCTTAATTGGTCAGTGTCTCTCCTTGCAGTCCTTGTGCTCATAGGGAAAGTTGTTTCTAGCAATGGCATCACAATTGCTGTAAATTGAAGTGATTTCTTGAAAACATCTCCAAGTATCTGTGATACCTCAGTCACTTAATAATATGTTAAATTATTTCTAGTTGGTAGCATTGCAGGGGAAAAAAAATGCTATTTCCATTGCATTGCAGTGGTTGCAGATCATCAGGGCAATGCATAGAATAAAAGTTCACCTCTATGATAGAGATACATTTTCAAAAATTCATAACTGGAGGAAACATTTCTAGCTATGAAATTCTAAACAAGCATTCAGTCTGTGAGTGAGTTCTTGTGTATATACATGAACAAAGCCCCCCACTGAAGGTATATGCAAAAAAAAAAAATATATATTTTTGATGGGAAAATCTATTTATTCCTGGCTCTACCAGCTCACAGGGATTTACACAGATGAGTCAATTTAATCTGTGAATATGCCAAGTCTAGCTAGCATTTCAGGTCTAACATTTTGCTAAAGATCGTGCTTCTAAAAATCGAGAGTTCGGTGTCTGAAGTTGGGATTTAGATACCCTAATTTTAGGCACTGAAATTGGAATTTTGAGACTCCTGGTCAAAGCATAAGAAAATAAATCTCTAGGGTGCACTTCAGAGAATCCATTTTGGAGTCCTATTCAAAACAGTGACTACACTTGGGAAAGGTATATATTTACTGAGGTGTTTCAAGAGTCCCTTGTCCTTTCAACACCTTCACTTGCCTGCCACATGAACATAAAGTTGCACACATGCACATGTTCATCAGAACTGCCTCTTGAAATGTGCCTTTCTGCTATTTGAGATAGTGGTGTCTTTGGGATGTACAATCTTCAGTCTTCTCCAATCCTTTCTTCAGTATCTTTCCCTCTCCCAGAGCTCTAGATAAAGAGAAACAAGCCACTTAGGTTGTGGACTCTAAAAATATGTAGCCAAATAGGTACTTTCATTATGAGTTTGAAACAACCAAACAATGCAATTAATTTTTCCTTGGGAAATTTCCACTCAGTTTCAACTGCAACGCTGTTGACAGTAGAGTGATAGGTGGGATGTAGATATCCATGAATGAGGTCTTTCCTCACCCCTCTGTGTTGAGCCTCAGCATCTAGCTTTCTAACAGCTGAAAGTTGATCTGACACATCTCTTTAACAGGGCAGAGGGTCATAGCAAAAGTACGATACAGCCCTAGGCTGCCTTCTCTAGTCAAAGCAATGGCCAGGACAGGGACAAGTATGAAGAGGCCTTGCAGCATCAAAAACTTCAGTGAGAATCCTCACTGATTCATACTGAATGATTGCTAACATTTTCATGCAGCAGCAAGAACTCAGCTGTCCTGTAAGCGGCTATAAGCCAACAATACTGTGATTCACACAAGGAATTTCTGAGACACCTGTCAGCAAGTCTACAAGCATCTAAATTGCAATGAGATAAGAATCAGGCATCCCTGATGGGAGAGTTTCCACACCCGGTGGGAAAGAAAGGAATTTCCCACTCTTTCATAAAGGGTCAAGGAAATGAAGTACAAGGAAAGAGAACGGGACAATGAACAGGATGAAAAAAATACCTCAGTTCTCCATAAAGGATTCAGAAAACCACAAGGTATCAACTCACCCCACTGATTTGTTTCTTTTGAAGATCCAATTTTAAAACCTATCTGTGGCTTTAATAAACACATGGTCCCTAAAACAAAAATTTAAAATACCTTAGATTTCTCCAGGATAGTGAATGTAACAGTTCATATCATTCAGGCAAGTGTAACTGTATTACCATTTTCTTCAAATTGACATACCTTCTGAAAAATGTAGCAGGTTTCTTAACACTGTAACTCTGAGGATGTTGTTTGGCAGTAACTTCAGCATTTTCATAAGAATAGTGTGTTTTAATGTTATACTCTCTTCATTTTTCTGCTATCAGTGAAATCTCCCTCCTCCCCTTAAACTTCATGTTTGAAAGTCTTCTTGAAATTCTCATTTCAGTTAGCCAAACGTTTTATGGGGTTTTCATTACCAGTGGATGATGAAAAAATGCTGCCAGTAAAAGGTTCTTGTTCTAAACTTGCAAATGTCAGTATCACAGCACCACAGTTATCACCTTGCCTTCACTTCATGGACAATGCAGGCGTTCCACTTCAAACATTTTGAGATTGCACAAGTCAGATTAGAAGATGAATGAGTCTAAAGGGATGGTGTATCTCTTCCTTTGTGGGCCTGCAAACTGAATTTGGCCACAAGTTGCCAGAAATATGATGCTATTCAAAATATATCATTTAGCTATTCAACATAGAATTGCACACATCATTTGATCTGTCTTGTTTCCATGGTTTATGTCCATAGCTAATTCTGATATTTACCACAACTTCACTTATGGAACAAATATGTGCATCAGCAATAACTCAGACTTCTGGAACCAAACTCAAAGATATCTCACAGAAGTATGTGAAGATCAGTGATCATTCCTCTCCTTTCTAACACAGGACATTGAAGTGTCATTTGAGGTGATGAAATTATAATTAAGCATCAGAGATAACAATTCATCAAGACAAACACTTTTAAGACATACCCCCCCACTCAGATAAGCAATCTATTTTTGTAATTGATCCCTGAATACAAACATCGAGACACGGGAGTCAGCGACTCGACCCTTTTTCTCTCCAACATCCTGCCTTGTATCTATACTGATGTCTCCTGAACTCCACAGAGAGCCCAGGGTGCTGTTTCCCCTGATCCAACCCTGCCAAGAACACATTGCCCTTAGGGGGAAACACACAAATTCCCTTTGCATGTAAAGCAAGGCATAGGAGGAAAAGGAGCTGGTGAAGACTGGTTTCTCAAATTGATGGATGGGGGCTGGGCGTGATCCATGCAAGGTAAGTGCCTCAACTAAGCAACTGAGATGATAAACACAGCCTTACTTGACTGTACTGATGATGTATCATAGTTTCCTTTGACTACCATTCTGGCTTCACATTTAATGCCTTCAGAAAGACAGGAAACAGACAAGGAACACGGGTTCAATAAAGAATTTTCTTTTGCATTTTTCCTTAAGAAAAAAAAAATGTTCTACATTGCTGTAATTATTTGAAAAGCAGAACATCCCAAAGCATTGCTTTTCTGAGGATGAGCTCTCCATTTTGAGGTGAACAAGGCTAGTTGTACATATACCATCCAACTCAGATTCCAGTCCAGTTTCAAATTCTTTAGATAAACCCAGTAAACACAGTGTTGTTCAAAGTGGGTAACAAAAGTAAAGGAATATTGAGTGCTCCCCACTTCCTACCTTGCCTAACCTTCTTGCATATGCTAAATATTCTAATGCTAATAATCTAAATCACACAGAAACATCACATATTAAAGACAGGATCTTTAAAGATTTGCCAAGCCTCAGAAGTTCCTACCCCTTCATAATTCATGGAAAGCTGTTTTTCCACTTCATGGTCTAGGCTAGTAGTGAAGATACAGCCACAGACAATGGCCCTCAATGTTTGTCTTGATAGCTTCTCAAAAGCAGTTCATCAACACAGTGGTGATCCTCATCTTAGCCAGGTGAATGGCCAGAATATGCCAGCTTGACCAATAAACTGCAAAAATGGAAGAAGGCTCAGAGGAGATGGGAAAGGGCAATGTGCCATGAAGCTCACTGTATAATGCAGGGTGTTACTGACCACAGCTCTTGCAAAGAAGCTGACTTTTATCTCAATACAAGGGGACCTGGGGGTGGCTTTTGTTTTAGATAAAAAGCTATCAACAGTTTAGTGGATGAACTGGTGGTGTAAATATTTCTCCATGAGTTCATTAAAAGAATGTGAATGTTTCCCTGAGTTTGGGGAAACCGAATACATGCCTTAGCCCAACACTGAGTACAAAAAGTAGACAACTAGCAAAAGAATTTTGAGCAGGCTTGAGCTGGCTTCAACCCACGTATTCCTTCCCAGAAACTGGGGACACCCGGTGTCATGACAGTGAGCATATTATAGAGACTGGTAATGCAAACCACATTGGTAGTGTGATTGAACTGTGTATTGTGATTACTGTATTTTGCTACATGTAACTTACATTTATCACTTGTATTGTGATTTCAGTATATTTTGTATTGCTCTGCTAAATCAGAAATCCCATGTAATATTAGTCATCTTCAAGCAAGTAAAATTGATATTAAATGTTACACCCTCCATGTGAGGAATGTCTGATCAGGGAACCTGGTCAAAGAGTATTGAACTCTGACAGCCAGTCACGACCTTACTTTAGGCCCAGTTGGACAAGAGCTCTGTTCACTGCTCCACCAGAGATGTACTATTCCAAAACAGAGATATAATAAATGGAGGTGTAGGCAACTTGAGCTAGACATTTATTTTTTCCAAAGCACTCTTGCAAAGAAAGTAAAATTTAACTTTTTTGTTCCTTTAAGACTTGTTTAGTTCTTATTTAAAGAACTTTAAAATACAGTACATAAAAACATTACATAAAAGGAAATGGTTTTTTCAGTTCAGGAATGGTAACTCAAAAGTATTTCTTTTTTTTCCCCAAATGTAATGTCTCTGATTATCTCTTTCTATTCACAGTGGTGCCATTTTCTGTCCAAATAAATAGAGGTTATGTAAGAAAAAAAAATTGTAATGTGCCCTACAGAGGCATCTCTGAATACAAAACAATGGGTATTGTACAAACCAACATGCTACTTAAGTAATCTGGGATGCTAAATCCATTTGGTATCACACAGATCAAACCTGGGTGATTAATTACAGACCTAATAGGAAAGGTAAACAATCCATCCTTATTGCAGTGCAGTAAGCATGCAACTTCTTAATCACAGTGGGATTGTAATATCCTACTCTCCACAGGTGTGTTGCTTTGTGTCACCAGCATCTGCTATGAATCATATGGAGTTATTATTCTAGTTTTACAGTAAATACAGAGATGGAAATAACTGTACAGTATTCAATTCCTGATTGCACAGAGAGAAAAAAATAGTTATGTGCAACTTGGGCTGTAATATTTCTCTTTGGTTGTCTCATTTACCAACATTTTTTTCTAACTGTTGTCATCAATATGCTATCCATAAAATTGCACTTATCATTGGCACCTAAGCTTATTAACTAAACAGCAATTGTACTGCCACTGAAGGACTACCGTAGTGTACACAAGTGAGTGTCACAACGTTTTTTTTCTTTTTACCATGCTGTGGTTTTACTGTTAGAACAAGACATAAGCAAAATAAGTTCTTCCTGAAAATATAAGCTTCAAGATTTTGTTTTATTTTAACTTTTAAGCTGGCTTTTTCTTTGCAGTAATTTGTAACCATTTCTGTTTTACCCTGATGAATGCTACTGGTACCAAATCTGAAGTTGTCTTCTGCTCTAAACACTCAGCATGTGTTGCAAACTGAAGAAGAATGTAAGTTACTTGGGATCCAGGCCAGTTCCTATTTAAATCAGCAGAGTAGATCCCATTAACTTCAGGAAAATCCAGTTCTCATCCTGAAGCTCTTCCCAGAGACCATATAGATCTTAGCTGTATCACCTGGATTTCATTTCCAATATCTCCAGTTGTGTTTTCTTCTAGGTGATTATTTCTATTTATTTGTTTATTTATTTTTAAACCACAATTATTAACTACAATGAACATCTGAATTGAAAATGAAAATACATTGTAGTTATAATGTAAAATTACAGGTCATAATTAGAAAAAAAATGGGGCTGGAATGGACACAGAAGTCTTGTACTACATCCCTCTGCCTTCAGGCAGAAACAGCTATATCTACATCTTTCCTATTCTAGTCATAATAAATGTAATTGCATTTATTAGTACTAGACAAGAAAAGAACACAAACGAGATTTCAAGTTAAAAAGCCAGCATTTCCTTCAGATTCCTTTTCATTGACATTTGCTGAAATTGCATCTCCAGAATTCAGAACTGAGTAAAGTTACTGTTCACAAATGCTTCTGTCGGAAATGTGGAAAAAGTAAAAGCTATCTTTTAATTATCTGAGAGAGAAAAAAGTCCATTATTAGAGAATGTTGAGATCATCTTTGGCAAAATAATGAACTTCTCTCTTTCATCATTGCTACACTGACATTTTTGTTGCATTTTGTTAGAGGCAAATATACCATGTCAGCTGAAACAATGAGAGACAGGAGGCTGCTGCAGCTCCATGCCCCCAGGGCCAGCCAGTGGCGAGACTGGAGATGTTATTTCCAGTAAGCACACAGGGAACAAACATTTGGGCTCCCCCACGTGACATTGTCTCTTTGTGGGTATGGGGTTGAGCTTTTATCACATAGCAGATCTGTTGTACCCCTGAATTATATCTAAGGAAGTTGAAAACCTGGATCCATCCAATGCAAGGCAATTGGCATGTGACCTGGATGTAAACTTATATTCTATGCAATGTATCTGCCATTCATTAAAAGAAGTGCATGGTAATTGACTGAAAGAAAGACAATTTCACGTGTTGATTCAGGTAAAAGAAATAGTAAATGACAAATCCACCCTTTTTAATAATGGAAATCCAACTTCAATTAGAGTTAGTTGGTTACTGTTCCGCAGGTTCAACTCACATTGGAATTACTGTTGTTTCATTGTGTTTCAAGTGAAAGAACATGGTGTCTAGTTGTATTTTAAAATGAATCTTTTCTGTCAATTTTGTTTTTCCTGCTTCATAGATTCCTAATGATGGGTTGTACTGAAGTGTAAAGAAAGGTATATGTTGTGTTTGGGAAGCAATGCTTTTTCATACAGTAAGATTCAATATTCAATATGAAGTGCATGCAACGATCCAGAATCAACAAAGTTGGTGTAACTAGAATTGTTTCATGCAATGAAAGGATAGCCAAAAATGTCTTTTCAAGTGGGTGCTCATTGATGGTTTTACCATCATTTTACCATCATTAAAATCAAACAAAAAGCCTGTAGCATATATTTCAAAGCCTGGGACATAGAGAAAAGCAACCTCTTCCACATAGTTTACTTAGCACAGTCAGATCAGTTTTATTCAACATCTGAGTTGGGAGAACATCAGAATTTCACTTTTTGGAAAGCTCCTAAATGTACAGAAAAATAAACTCTTTTAGGGGCTGTAAAGAGGTTGAGCATTTTCCAATTAATAAAATGTGCCTCAAGCAAGAAGGACACCACTGTACATACCAGTGGCTCTCTAAGCTGACCTCTGTTTTACATATAGTTCTGCAGTGCAGCACCTTTTCTTTTTTTCTTTTTTTTTTTTTTTCGTTTCTCATATTTTAGCCATGACTGTGCCCCTACCCTCAACCAACTATGTAGCAGAGCTTTGTGGAGAAGCCGTGTCACTAAGTGGTTGCGAATCTGATTAGGTGCAGACAGATCCTTAAGGTAGGAAAAAAGAAGCGTATTTTGTGACTATCAGATTGCAGTTTATTTGGCTCTTCTGCTTTTTATATATTACATGCCCTCTTGACCAGCAGCACTTTAGCTACCTATATCAGGTTGACTCAGCATTATTTTAAACATATGCACCAATAAAAAGACCATCTTTTTTGGGGGGATTTTTGGATTATGACTGAAGTTTTTATTTATATTTATAAAATGATGGGTCTTATTCTTTTAACAAGGTTTTGATACTTTAAAGTAGGGTGTTACATCTCATCTCTTATCCCTTTATTTCCTGCTGGTAATATAACAAAATCAAAACTTAATTGTAAGTACTTACCTTGCACAAAACGGATCAATCTGCTCCACTAAATGTCTCACATGAGAAAAGCAGTCAAGTCTAATTGATTTCAAAGTTATGTGGCACAGCTACCATTATAGTATTTTCCCTAAGATGGGCTCAGTCAATACATTTACTACTTTTTTAAAAAAGTATTCACTGGGCTGATTACTTTTTTTTTTTTTTCACCAGTTGACTCATGTGAATTAGAAATAACCTGGAAATATGTGTTTTGAGTTCCTCAAAAAGTATAAAAATTTAAATACATATTCTTCCTGGACTTAAGACTTCTCCTTATGCCTTGAATCTTCCTAGCCTGTGCTCACACTAGCTCATCAGTCTTACTACCAACCCTAACAGTTCCTGAAGTGTGATGCAGACTTGCATGAGCAGATGACTACATAGGACTTGTAATAAGATGTGTTTACAAGGATTAAGTGATTCTATATGTTATCTCAAAGACCTGTAGTTCAAGACAGAACAGTTCAAATAATTCACTGTTTTGGTTTGGTTTTTCATTTTTAATAAAAATGGAGGTTCTAACCTTTTGGGAAGTCTTTTCTAGAGTGTCAGCAGCAACTCCAACCTGTCAGTTCAGCAGTACTTTATGACTACTGCAGTTCACTTGGAGTGTGATAGGGAAGATAACAGCAAGAATGATACCCAGGCTCTTTCAGAACTGGGAAAAGTGCAAGATCTGAGTTATAAGGATAGCTTCAAAATACAGTTGAATTAAAACAGCTTCAAGGTAAAGTAGGTAATAAATAAAAAAATTACTATAAAATGAAAAAGTTCCTCTGTAATGTGAGAACTGGTTCATGGGACATGGGCTTAATGACTTCCTCTTTCATAGACTGCCTCAGAGACTTTAGGAAAATCACTTAATCTCTTCCAAACCATGTTACAGAGATGGTAAATTAATTTTCTTTTTATTTTTTTGCCTTTCTTTTCAATTTAGATTTGAAAATAGGGGGTTTCTATCATGATATACCTGCATAAGTCTTCGGCATTGTCTCCCATAACTTGCTTATGGACAAAGTGAAGTACAGACTAGTTAAATGGACAGCAGGGTGGACTAGCTGAACTGCCAGGCACAAAAAATTGACATCGGTGGCACAGACTCCAACTGGTGACTGGTCACAAGTAGTGTCCCCACTTGGAGGGGTGGAAATATTGGTGTCAGTAGTGTGTAACATCTTCATTAATGACCTGGCACATTAGGTCACACCCTCAGCAAGTTTGGAAATTATAAAAACGTGGGAGGAGGAATGATTGATGGTGTTAGGCTGAGTGTATGTTCCAAAAGAGTTTGGCAGCGGGAGTGCTTTGGTAATGTCCTCTATGAGAATAGCCAGGGGCTGCCCTGTGCTGGACACAGATGGTTTCAGACAGTTTCAGCCATCTCCTCAATGGATGCACTACAGGTGAGCCCATCAGCAAAGCTGGTGGTGCCTTTGTGGAAACACATTTAAGAAAGAGCAGGAAGTACTGTAAAGAGAAAGATGCAAGGAGGGAATTAGGGGGAAACGACAGGGAACACCAAGGTCAGAGAAGCAGAAGGTGCTCCATGGCAGAACAGGCACACCCCAGCAGGGACTGCAGCTTGTGGAGGACCCATGCAGAAGCAAATTTCCCCTAAAGGGAAATGTGATATGGATGATCCCATGCTGGAGAAATTATACCCTCAGAGGATTTCAACCTGCAAAGGACCAACACCAGAGCATAGGAAAAGAGTAAGAGGGAAGGAGCAGCAGAGGGAAACCACTACCACCCCTTACAATGCCAGTTGTCTCACTGAAAGCACTAAGTATAAACTGCATCAGTCATCAGGTGGGAGGAGAAGAGTCTGGAGTAATGTTGAGCCTGGGAAAGGTGGAGGAGAGGTGATTGCCCTAAGTGTGTTTGTTTCTTCTTTTTGTTTTTGTTTTCCAATAACCTAATCAGTATTCAAATATCTATATTAAATGGAAATAAACTAATTCAAACTCTCCAAAGTCAAGTACCTACTGCTGACATCAGTAATTGGTAAGTGAGTTGCATGTCCCATGACCTTTCTCACTCTCATTCTTCCTATTTGCCTGTCAGAGTTCAAGGACTGTCTGGATGATGCTCTTAGTCATATGGTTTAGGCAGTCCTGCAAGGAGCAGGGAGTTGGACTCAATCTTCTTTATGGTTCCCTTCCAACTCAAGATACTATATGATTCCATGATTCTATTTTCTCCCTCATCCTGCTAACAGGGGGAGAGGAGGCAGTGAGCGAGTGGCTGTGTGGGTGCTTGGATGTGAGCCAGGCTAATCCACCATGTTGATACAGCAGGTGCTTACGCTTCAATTCAGAGAGACCTTGTCAGGCCAGAGAAGTGGGCAGGGAGTTCAACAGTAGGAAAAGCCAAGTCCTGAACTTGTAGAGGACTAAACACATGCACCGGCATAGTCTGGGGGCTGACTGGCTGGAAAGCATCTTTGTGGAAAATTCTCTGGTGGTCGTGGTGGACAACAAGTTGAACATTTCCCAATAGGTACTATTTCTTTATTATCAAAAAGAATTACAAGTTTTTATACATCAAACCAAATGCAACCCAATAAGCATGTGAGTCAAAAAATACAAATTATACTTTGGAAAAAAGAACCTTTGTTCACTTACTGAACATGAGGGTACAAATCTTGTTTGTGTAGCTACTGCCTTCAGGTGTGCAGATGTCAAAACTAAGGTATACTGGCCAATTATCCCCTAGAATATTCATTATACAGACAAGGTATAAGTTCAGCTTCCAGAGGATGAAGTACTACATCTGCTGACCTATTTTATTCGCTTGTTGAGTATTGTCACAGACATTTTCTGCAGTAATTCTTCTCAATGGATCAAACCAACCCCTTAGACCCGATTCATTTTTTCTTGTCCTCTCTAGGTATGTGTGGTATAAAAATAGAAGTATTATCAGAGTAATGTTGTAGAATCTGTTCAAATGTTAGAACTCAAACCATTTAAGAATATTGACATACTGCAAGGATTTATAACAATAGCAATTTCATTTGGAAATTTTATTTATCCACAACCTCTTGCATTCTTAGCAAAGTCCTGAAATTTAGCTTCCTTTTTAGTTGTCAAAACTCAGTAATCTGTCTCTATTCAAGTAGAAGATGATGCAGTTCTCTAATAAACATACAAAATATTAGAATTAAATACACTGTTAGCCTACAGTAATAAGGAATCAATCTTTCTTTTTCTTCTTAAAGCTCAAATAGAAGTTGAAACGTTCCCCAGCTACATGAGAAAATCACTGGGAATTATTGTTGGTCTGTTTTTCACAAGCACTTTCTCGTCTTGTACTTTAAGGTAAGCAAGTTTCTTTCTAAAAAAAAAAAAAAAAAAAAAAAAAAAAAAAATTATACCTTATTATCCTCTCATTTTTACCTGTCTCAACTAGAAGTATTCAGTCAAAAACAGTAGTTATACCTCTTGCTATCTAGAACTGAATAAATCCAAATTCATTGTCTACAGATTTAAATAGGTATAATTATAAAACATTGGCACAAGTGACAGCAGAATTTGTCCAGTTATATTTTACAGGAGAACTGTTCTGGCTGGGATGGAGTTACTTTCTTCATAGTAGTCCATATGGTGCTCTGTTTTGGATACGTGACTGAAACAACAATGACAACAGGTCAATGTTTTGACTATTGCTGAACAGTGCAGCATCAAGGCTTCCTCTGTTTCTCATGCTGCCCACCCAGCAAATAGTCTGGGAGTGGGCAAGAGGTTGAGAGGGGACACAGACATCACAGCTAACCCAAATTGGCCAAAATTGGCCATATCATATGACATCGTGAGCAATAAAAGCTAAGGCACAGGAGGGGGAAGGGAAGGATGCTTGGAGTTACGGCATTTGTCTTCCTAACTGCTCATGCACACTGTGGCCCTGCTTTCCAGGAAGTGCTGAAATACTTGCCTGCTGATCAAAAGTAGTGAACGAATCCCTTATTTTTCTTTCCTTGTGCATACAGCTTTGCTTCACTTATTAAATTGTCTTTGTCTCAACCCATGAGTTTTCAGCTTATTTCCTTCTGATTCTCTCCCCCATTCCACTGTAGGTAGGGGGAGTAAGTGTACGACTGTGTGAGTGCTTAGCTGCTGGCCAGCATTAACCCAGCACGAAAACCCACATCCTCAGAATCACTGTTCCTTGGGAAAAAGAAAAAACATATTCCCCAGGATGGTCCAGTGAAACACAGGGCTTTTCCAATATATCAGCCTAAAGATGTTATATTACCACCATAACCTGATGGTAGGTATTTAGTGTCACGTAAGAGTATGAGGTTTTTTTATATATAAGAGTATGAGAGGCAAGAAGTAAATGAGATCTATCCTAGGGGTAAGTTTCACTGAACCATCACACTAGAAACTGGATTGGTTTTGGACAGACTACAGGCTGAAATACAATAAAAATGTAGAATTAGTAAAGCACACGCATCATCAGCAAAGCAACCTCTTCCAGCTGTCCTCAGGCTAGCAAGGAGTGGCTGATAAACCTGTGATGTACTCTCATAAGGGACAAATTCTTCATATGGTTCTTGAACTATGTACTACTCATGGCTTTAATATGGACAATTTCCTACTAGAAACTCAACTGAGAAAAAATACATTTCGTACAAAGTATTGCATTTTTTGCAACAACTTAGTCTTCCATTATCTACGTCCAATCCCATAGCTAATTTCATTTTTATAGCTGTCATACTTCCTACCTCTGTCAGAAGTGTCAGGAGAAAAAAAAAAAAAGCCTAGAGTCTTTCTTGGAGTATTGTTACTACTCTGCTTCGCATTCCAATCCTAATCAAAAGCATACGATGCATCCTTCTCCTGAAAACATAAAAAATACCACCTACTCTCAAAGGTGTGGTATCAATCGGGCTGAAGACTTGTTTTGGTTTCCATTTTGTCCTGATCACATCATTGTGGTGACTTTCTAATGAGAATAAAATGTGCAGCACCTGTATTTTCCCACTTCATGAATTATTTTCTAATTTCTTGACTGCTCTGTGTCTTTTCATCCTCTGACTCCTTTCTGTGTCCCAGCAGCAGCTTTTTTTTTTTCATGCTCTCTATTCCAATTTCATCTCACTATCTTCTCCATCCCATTTGCTCATCTGTATTTTTTTAACAACACACTGATGGATGTCTGTAGATTTACTTTCCTTTCTCTCCTTCTCATTTCAGTGTTTTCCATCAGTCAGTCATCCTTTGAAGTATTCCTATGTTTGCTTAAGCTCAAGGGCCATTGTTATACCAATAAATGTAAAACTCTGTCTCCCAGAACAGGGAGAGTCCTGGAACAGCACTCCTGGAGTGGAGAAAAGAGCCTGATCATCCCAGACTGAGAGCTGACCAAGGGAGGGAGATGACCCTGGGAGAGGGACTACTTGGAGAGAGCTGACCTGCAGCAAGAGAGCAAACTTCCAGAGAGTCATCCCCTGTATACTGGGCATGACGTGCATGATATGGAATAGACTATTGACCAATATTTGGTCTCAGTCCTATACCTAAGATCAAATCCTAGGTTAGTAACTGGGGCTGTGCTCCCTCCCAACTTCTCCTGCGCCTTCAGACACTGTCACAGCAGAGAGGCTGAAAAGTCCTCGACTGTCCTGGCAGCAATTATAAACATCAGTATGTTATCAGCCTTCTCTTCACAAATCCTCTTACTAGCTACTGTGAAGAAGGTTAACTCCGTCTCAATTGAAACCAGGACACTTCTTCATGTTACAAAGCTGCCTTTGACTTTTTTTAACTATTTTATGTTTTGCACTTAGCTGAGATTTAGGATCTGTGAATATTTCAAAATACTTAAGATCATTGTAATTTAGGAACATGTATAAATATGAAACAACTAGAAGAAAGAAAAAAGAAGGCCTTGGATTATGGGTTATGGAGAGAAAGTTTTAGAAAAATAGGCACTGGATTCTTACATTTCCAGAGGACTCTGTGATTTTGGACATCCAACTCCTGCTTCCTACTACTCTGTTCTGTGGCAAAACTTCTGTATTGTGAAGTATGTCTCGTATTAAAGCAAGTGAAAAAATGGCAGGGTTTTTGAAATAAGATTCCTGTGTCACACTGAGGGCATTGTGTTTGCCGTCTGACGACCAACCAGCTGGATTTAGCTATTTGTCCAAGACCAGATCCTCAGTGGTTAAGAAATATTAGGGCTCAGCTGAAGACAAGAGAGATGTGATATTTTACACTGGCTGAGTAGCTCTTTTCCACGCAGTTTGCTTTCTCTGCAGGTGACCAATACATTTTACCAGCTACACCAGGTGGGCCAAAACCTGCCCTTCTGTGTCCAGTCTAAATAAGAGCACTTTTTAACTCTTATCTACATCTATATATAAAGGTACACTACATATATATAAAACTATTATGTAGCATATGAGGAAGACAGATTAAAATTTTCATATTTTTATAACAGATAACAGTATGCATAGTTTCAAGTTAAAATGTGCATTTTAGACATACATTACAGTTAATTTTATTTAGCATCTTTTCCTCTTGTATTCATGACTTCAGAATTTGGAGACATGAAAGCAGCAGTAAGATAATGTATTTTTTTAAAGGTACAAACTAGGAGTTGTGATAATCATAGTCAAGTTTTTCATCGCGGTGCTGTGTTTTGAAATGTAATAACTGATATTTTAGGTACAAAACCAAAAATATTCAGTCCTATTTTCATGCCCATATTTTTTCTTACTGGCTTCTGTGCTTATTCCACTGACCTTAGACATTCAGGTTGAGAGTCAGCTTCACACTGTATACACCTTGGACAGGATTCAGCTTCTGATGGCTGACATGGAAATACAGGTTTGTAAGCATGAGCTACAGTCTAAGCACCCACTAGAAAGTGAAGATTTAGTCAGTAGAGGTAAGTAGCACAGAAAGCTCTGACCAAACATGGATGGGTATTACGATGTAAATTGAGCTGTTTGGTAAAATCCAATGAGTATATTGAGTAAAGGCAGGTTTCAAGAAGTGAGTTAGAGCACTCATATCAGGTGGGAGTTGGGATGGATAGATGGAAGATGGTGGATAGAGATGTACATTAGGCTTGTGTTGGACGAATAGTATAATTTACATGAGAGGCTAGGGAGATTTAGGTAAAATTTATACAACTTTTTTAAAGAATCATGGGCTAAAACCTAAATGTAGCACTGCAATGGAATGTAAATTTCTGAAGGGAAATGAAACAAGTTAAAAATACATTATTTACGTGTATTGACATTAAGCACATTCAATGATTATTGATGGAAAAACAGGAGAAAGGAGGAAGACAAGAAGAGCATGCAGTATTAGCAGCATGAACAAATAAAACAAGCAGTTCAAGCCCTTAGAAATTAAACTGCATTCTCTCCACCTGCTTTATCCTACAAGCCCACTTTTGCTCCATCTGCTGTCAAAAGGTGCAAATTTTAGTATGTGCTGAAGGTCTGTCAGTCTGGGTGATGCTTTTTTAATTCACTCTTTTTGCATCACTGAAGGCTTACAAACCTAATTTGAAAACTAAAGCTATCTCAGTAACATTTAAATATTTCTGATATTCAGTCTTTTTAAAACATCATATATTTATATTAAATGACTGAAAATTAATCCTAAACAATAAAAGAAACAAAACCAAAAGCCCTTGCAGCAAGAAAAGTATTTTTTGAGGAAGTGTAAATAATTAAAACACAGTATTCCTTCATTTGAAGAGTAGGACAAAATCAATTTTAGTCTTTGAGTTGACACATGTTTAGTTTAACTAGCCTACTTTCAGTTTCTTTGACTAGGTCCAAATGCCCCCTCATCCACGTGGTTCTGTAGGAATTAAAGTGTCTCACCTGGGCTCTAATTGCTCCTCTGAAAGGCCACAGGTTTTACACAGCTCCAGTTAACACCTTGAACCTTAGGCTGTCTCAAAAGGAGTTAGTTCCCTCTGTGTAGGAAACAGAATCAATCCTTCTTATTTGTTTTTTGTTCCTTTCTTCTACCTTTTCTTCCTGAAAAAAATCCAGGCAAAGATTTCTCTAAAAAGTTCTATATGCAGCATGTGGCAAACTATTTGATCACATCAATTCTGTGTAAACCAGAAATTTAAGTCCTCCATAGAGAATTAAATTATTGAATGCTTATAAATGTGTCATATTCTTGAGGTAGGGGTTAAAAACATTAGGGGTTTGTGTTTTACTTTGTTTTGTTTCTTTCTGCAAATCTATTCTTAAACAAATCAGGCAAACAACTCACCTTACCAAGCACCGTGGGGAAATGAATATAGGGATTCATAAGTACTCTCCTAGTTTGTATGCATGACTCACTGTCTGGTGGCAAAAATCAATTTGCCTCTTTAAAAAGACCCCCTTGAGGATAGGAGAATACAGAGCTGTAATGGTTTACTGTCTTGAGTGTCTTTGTCTGATGACAAACAGAACTGGAATTGACAACACAGAGTTATACTCACGAGCTAAAATGATTAATGTATTGTGACTTTCCCTCACCTGGCTTTGCAAAACTGCACCTGCAAAACAGTACATCTATGTCATTCATGTAGTCACCTCAACTGCACGCTTCCCTGGTATTTACAGGCACTGACAGTGCCTGGGGTCTCACTAGCTATTTATGTGTTCTGATATCCCACTGCAAATCAAGCACTCTGCTGTCTGTAGGAATGTACAGGCATTCCTAAATATTAGACCGTACACAACCGAGAACTCCACTGAGAATGTTTTAACGTGCATGTCACACAGTGAAGTATGTGAAAGAAAAGATGGGGCTGCAGATCTACACACATTTCACTACCTTACAGGCAGCGTCAGAAGGTGGAGACAGGATTAGACAGAAACTCAGGAAATACAGGTTTTATTCACGGTTCAGGCCTTGATTTCTGTGTGACTTTGGACACACACTTTCATTTGTGTGTGACTGCTCCCCTTCTATTCACTCTTGCTTTGTTTAATTGAGAGGTAAAAATGTGAAGTACCATCCATTTGTACCGTAGCTAGTGGAGACGGGCTTCTGTCTCTTATAGTCACCAGCTTTTTCTATATTACAATTAAGAACATTCAATAATGTTTAATCTGTATCTTCCAAATGTCAGTAGTGCATTGCTAGTTGGTACCACATGAAGGTCTGTCCCTGAACGTTTGGAGATTTTTTAAGAATCTAATATACGTACAAATAATGTTAATTACTTGTTAAATTTCACAGTGAAATTAACTAAGGCACTGATAGAATAAATAGGACATAGGAGATCACAGTCTGTGGCAATGAAATGTTGGACTCATCAGAAAACCTTTTGAATTCGTATTTGCTTTGATGGTAAATTTTTGCAATAACTTGTAGGTTTTCTAATAAAGTGAAAATAAAAATAAATATTTTGGAAAACAAAAGGAGAAAAAGAAAAAGTAAAGATTAAAAAACCTTTTTTTTCCTCAAAAAATGCGAATTTGGTTTTGTAGTCAAACCAGAAGCATAGAAATTCAATCAAAATGGAAACTCTGACTTTTGAATCTTGTTTCAGTTAAAAATAGAGAAAGATGGTTAACAACAAGTAAAAAGGCATCTGTCCTCTATGAAGATACTCAGAGAGACAAAAATATGTCCCAAGTTCATATTGTATGCTGTGATAGGCTGTCAGCATACAGATGATAAGTTCTGTTGGCATAGGATACAGAAAAATAATTCAATCCAGAGCAACTTAGTATTATGACAAGAATATTCTGGATTGATTGTGCAAGCAGATGTTCTGTGAATTCAATCAGAAATGTTTTTTGACACTTCTGTTCAATCAGGCAAGCCAGCTTTATTCCCAGTTGAGATGAAAACAGGAATCTATTGCTTACTCTATTAACAATAGACAATTTTTCTAATAATGAATAGATTTTTTTCCAGTCCTCTGATGAGATTGTTGAGTGCCAGATGTAGCTGTGAGATTTTTTTTTTTCCCTCTGGAGAGGGAGAAACAGTTTAATTTTGATCTGAAAAGCTGATTTCAAATGCATCTGAAACAGAAGTAATCTGGTCAGTTAAGTAGCATCTACCAATAGGTAAAGTTACATCCATCTCTAACAGTGCAATGTGTATATCCTGGATATAGGCTAAGAAAGGAGATGGATGATAAGAGAAAAAAACAGCATCATACAAGCATATATCTATTCAGTGCAAAGTTACTTGGGTCCAGGTCAGCTAGAAGATATCATTGGTGAGGTACAGTGATAGCAAAATGTTCATACACTCACATGTGTTTTCTCAGTTTGTATGCTAAAAAATATGCACTGAAAGCAAATCTAAAAAAAACCTGCCAGGTTTACAGACTCAGGCATACTTTTCCTAAATCGTGCAGTGTTCTTTTCTCAAAACTTAAACTTTTATTTATGACCTCAGATCCACTGTGGGTTTTGGAGTGCTCTCTTCTCTAAAGAAGAGACCACTTTCTGTCTTAGTTTCTTTTTAAACCAAGTGAGTAAATCAAAAGCATCTTAATATTACATACAACCAGAAACAAGAGACAATGTCAGGTGTTCCTAGCACCTTGCTCCTAAACCTGTAGCTTTGTCTTTTTTGCATACAACTTTAATGAACTGATGTTACATTATTTTACATGCATTTGCTTCAAAGAGGTTTCCACGTACACTCAAGTAGCAAGGTTAGTCAATAAACTTCTTATGAAAGAGCTGGAGAATCAAGGTTGTAATGCACAACCCCCCACTGCCTCCAAAAACAGTCAAGCTTTTTAAAAAACAAAAAAATCTCTCTGAGCGTAACCCATTGGCATCTTGCTTAATAGGCACATCCCGTGGCCTGCTGGGCCTGCATAACTTAGTAGGAGAGGGAGCTGCTGCTGGGAAAATGCGCACAAGAGAGATGAGTTGTAAAAGTGTAATTGGCGCACACACACAGCAAAATATCCCAGAAGACTCAGAAGACTTCTCAGTCTTGAAAACATTTACAACCAAGCACAGTGATTTATACCCTGATTCCAGTGGAATTACTCATGAGAGCAAGTAATATTCTCAGTAGTAATTAACAAGCCTGAATTTTCTCTGTTATTTTCACTGACTCTCATGCCTCTTCACACTGTCAAAGAGGTGTGAAGGAAGAAGGCCTGAGAACAGGGTCTTATTTCACATTTTTTCCTCAAAGACATTTTTGTGCTGTCAATCCAACTTTGGAGAACAAGTGTCGCCAACCATATAGAATCAACAAATGTGTAAACCCACGTGTCCCCGTCTCATTCATCTCACCATGTGTGCTCTGACAGTTCCCCAAAACAGCATTCATCTAAATAAGTTGTGAACTTCAAAGTCTTATCAGCAAAATTAAAATGCTAAAGTGGGCAATTTATTTGTCTATTTAGTTCTTCCAGCTTTCTTTTGCTTTGAATTTTTTCTCCAAAACACATGTACACAAACTGAAAAACATGAAACTATCCACAGTTTGCTGTATGAACTCACGTATCCAGATGTGGTCTGCAAATCAACATTCATAGCTGTTAAACACTTGCTCTAGCAAATGATAAATATCTCTCCTCTTCTAGGTTTTAAACCAACAATTTAAGGTTCCCTATTCAGAATGGCACTCAAATTCTTGTTGAGCTTTCAGGCTCATGCTGAAGTTTTAATAAAGTCAGTGAGACAAACATGTGCTTAAGCAATGTCGTATTTGATTTCTCAAAACCAAGCTCTGTTTTAGCTACTTAAATGTGAATTTAGGGCTAAAGCTGCTGTATAAAATGAAATATGGCAAAACTACTTTTCACCCTGTAATCCAAAGGGAGTGTGCATGACAGAACACATTTAATATTGCACTGTGCTTCCATTACTAGGCAAAATAAGTGAGGAAGCTTTGTCTGAATTCAGACAGTATTTTATGTGCATTCGTAACTGTAGTTGTCAGGAAAGTTTTCTTATCTGCAGATACTTGAGTTAGAACAATATCAGTTGAAAAAAAAAAAGTATTTTTCTACATATTTAGTCCCTTTTTTAAAATTGTATTTTATTCACGGTATTTTCTCATAACTTTAACGCAACTTTACAGCATCTTTTTAATTTTTTAAAAAATTAATTTGGGTGTGAGTTGTGAACCTTTTTACTATGATCACATACACAGATAACCATGATTAACACTCAGGTGTACAGTATTTGTTCCAAGACAAATCAAAGTGGTACAGTTTTTGTCTTCAAGATACTTTGGGATTTACAATATATTAATTAGGCTCAAATAACCCTCCATTCTTTCTAAGCTAAGATAGTAATAGATTTATCTTATACTTCTCACAGATGTTAAATATTGGTAAACATCTTTCTTTCAAAAATTCTACCATTTAATTTTCCCTAGTAGCAATAGTTACATTAAATCTTCAATTACCTACATCTGAATATTCAAAATCAGTACTGCAGGTGGAGCAAAGTTAATTATAGCTAAATGTTTTTCAGTAACCAGGGGTAAAATCTTGATTATGAGCTCCATGACACGGTGACCTCTGATTTCACTGCAGCTAGGATCCAAAACCATCTGTGGTATTTATACCACTCCAGCCAAGACCTGATGACATTCTTTAATAAATTATGACTTTTGACTTACCATTTCCTGAGAAGAAATCTGACACGGCAGGTTAGATGGTTTTGACTGATATCTTCTTCCTTCTCACAATGGATGACACTGAAGAGACTGGCTGAAGCAGAGGTCTCATTGCACCACCTGTATATATCAGAACAGTTCTGAAAGAAGAGAAAATTGAGGACATTAGCTTACAATAATTTCTGAAGTTTTCTTTTTCCTCTTCTTCTCCCTTGCTGTGCCCCTCACTATTGCCTCCCAGCCCCACTCAAACTCCCAGACCTGTCACAGCACTGTTGTAACCCCAAAGCAGAAGGAGGTAGCTGAAGCACTCAGGCAGAAGTCCAAGGACGTAATGGGGCAAGGCAGAGCCTTGTGCAAGGCTGCTGAGGGGTATCCATGGCTTTAAGCTGCTGCTGTCCTCTCCCCTCCTCAGCTGCTGCTGTGAAGCCCCGGGGAGAGACATCCGCATGTGGGGACCATTGATCCAGAGAGTCAAGTGAAAGATGTTCAGGTAAGACCTTTCATATCAAATAAACTCAGGGTCTATCAGGACAAGAATTCCAGCTGTGCAGTTAGACTGTGTTTGTTCGGTTTCTCAAAGGCCTACATCATGACAGAGATTATAGAAAGTGCCATTTAAGACAAACTGCATCAAGTTAACAAACAGATCCTAGTGCAGATAACACTTGAGAGAGAAAGCCTGCAGGGAAATACGATTTGATGTTGTTTTCATTTTGAATGAAATCTTCTCCAGAAAGGACCCCAAGCTAACACAACACCTTTATTCTGCCACAAGGTTAGAAAGAGTCTTCACTACTGCTGTAACTCATTCCTGAACTTAGACACATTGATTTCCCTTCCTGACTTACAGAGAAGTTTTGCTGCAGCGCCATAGAACCTTCACCCTTGTAAGCTGTGTAGGTACTTCTAAGGGCAGAATTTGCTGAAGGTGTTTCAGTTTTCCCTTTTCAATAACCTAATGTTATTTCATTTGAAATAATCTGAGTGCACTTGGTAGCACTAGATTTTGATAAAAAATGCTGTTTGAAAAAAACATATTTTATGCCTAAGTCACGCTGTCACTTTATATTAACTTTCTTATCCATTTCACCTTTATACTGTCCTCTGTATTCATTCATTTTTAACTAAGTTATCTTTTTTCAGCTCTGAAATAGATTTTAAAAAGACAGGAGTGCCCATCTCAGTCTGAAAGAAAGCTAATGCCCTGGCAATTAAAAGCAGCTTGAACTCTTAGGAAGCAGAGGAAAATTTTTTAGAACCATGTCCACACCGTAAACTAGTGAAGATAGCGTATAACTCTTTCACACAGCTTTTCATCTTTGAATGCTTTACAAAAAGTAAGCCACTTCAGTACCACAATGTAGCCTTGTTCAGTGATTAGGCACAGACAGAAATGTCTGTCCCTAGACAGAAATGCTACTTTATGTCAAAATGTACACGACCAACCAAATATAGTTTAAATACCAAATTTTGGAAACTAAATTTTGTGAGTTTCTTGCACCAGGTCTTGATTCTGACAAACAAAATCTGACATTTCTGTAAACAGACAAACTAGTTCTTCTTCACATTTCCACAAACACAGTCATACCCTTAGCTAAAAAACCGTCCAACCCAAAATTAGTAACAACAGTACTCAGCATCTCTAAATGCCTGCTGTGGCTTAGTTTTTTAAAAATTGTTCAATTTTGATCTGATATCAGATTATAGAGACAGATCAGTTCGGTGTAATGCTATATTATGCACTTCTTTGGCAGTAACAAGTAGGAAGGCATCTAACTAAAGTCCTTTCTATCTTCAGAATCAGTAGACCTCAGACCCTGCTGCTGTGTTTATGTGCATATGTAATTACAGCACACTTCACAAAGGTTTCTAAATGCACTTCAGATGCAGAGAGTGTTCTTACAAAAGACATTCTCCATCTGCATGTGCCCATGTCGAGAATCGTGGTATATAGTAACACAGGTACACCACAAATGCTTTTTGATTACATTTCAAAATCTGATATCCCAACAGCTCATGTTGCCAGGAACTGTTGTTCATGAGAAATCACACTAATCTTCCAGTTAAGGTAGAGTGAAAGTTGGTTCATTACAAAGATTTTTGTAATATTGTTCCATGTTCCTTGGTTTCATGAATGCTTGTGGTACACAAAAGGTAAATCAAATGCAGATAGATAGTCAAAAAGTCTCTTCTGGCTAGTTATTCACTGTTCTCAGCCCAGGTTAGGGAGTTCCTTTGTGTTTTTGCAGTAGCCTTCCTCCCTAAGCCTAAATATAAAACATTTAACAGGCCCCTGCTCACCCTACTAAAATTTTCTACTGTGGGTTTTTACACAGCAACATAATAACCTACCTGCAAGGATACTACATCCACTTTCATTATCTTGGCTTTCAGTACAAAATTTAACTCTGCAGAATGCAGTAAAATCCCTGCTGTGAAACATGTCATGTCCTAAGTGCAGTCAAGAAAGCTCTATAATTTCTTATTCTTTTTAAAATCAAGATTATTTGAGGCTCTGATTTTTTCTTCATTTTCTAGCTGTAGTCTTGGTGATTTTATAAATACTGAACAAAAACAGCATATCATGCTTTGCACATATTAACGCAAATTTTCTCCATATTTCACAGTCCTTTATAGTCTTCATTAGCATAGACTGAATCACCAGCTTGCTAAATAAACAGAACATATAGGTTGGACAAGTTTTTTCACCTGACTTACAGAAAGTACTTAAGTTCTGTTTCAACTCCTTCCTGTGTGAGAATAGAGTGCTCCAATTAATAATGGCAAATTACAGACAGAAACCTGTGCCTGAATGAGCTTGTCATGACAATGAGACTTTTCTGCTTATTATTTTGAGAACATTCAAGTGAAAGAGAGAAGCTGTGATCAGTTGTAAAATTTTCAGTCCTTTATCAGGGCTACATATACATACGTGTGTAAAACAGCTTGCAGGATGAGGTCTTTAAACTAAAAAATAAAAACAAACCACAAAAACTCCCAAAAAATCCATAAATATCAAGTTTTATGGGTGAAACATTAAGAAAATTGTCAATTTTGGAATGCTTAGAAATGACAGCATCAGTAATTTAGTAATCAATTTAAAAGGCTGAAATTCCTCTTAGTACAAACTACCCTGCTCCCCTATTCCGCTTTTAATAGTGGCATTGCAAAGACATGTTAACTCTGAAAGATGGCTAGAAAATCTAGGATTTGACAGTAGGGCTCACCAAGATAATCAGGAGAGACTTTGCTTGCTTTTTTTAGAATAGCACAGCTGTCCCAGACCCTGCCTGGACACAACAGACGAAAGGATACACTATGACTTCCAGCTGGTTATCTACCCCCAAATTCGCATACAAAATATACTAACTTAGGTGTTTTTAAGTGCTGAGGGGATTTCCATCTCAGAGAATGCATGAAGTGTTATTGTGGTGCTGCTGTGACAGCAATTACATAATAGACAATGCACACACTAAGAGATAAGTGCAGTAATAAAAGAGTGGGAACAATAACAAGAAAGTAACCTTCCTCATTGTGCTATGAACCCTCTTTCTCCAACCAATCTTCTAACAAGACCATCCAAAGTCAAAAAACTTCTGGGTAGGTTGTTTGGCAGCTGGCTGAGCTGTTGCACACCCCATGAAATAACTCTCCTGCAGATGTCTGTGCCTACCTGCCTGGCAGCAGCCAGGCTGTGGAGCATTTCTCACAATATTTGCAGCATGAAGTACTGCAACAAGGGCTGACTCTTCTCCCCTTGTTTCATTCAGCAGCACTACAGCCCTTCTCTTTATACTGAGGAGGTGCTTACAACATTCTCAGTGTAGGTTAAAAAGGTAACCAGTTTAGACATACTGTAATAACATCAGTGTATTGTGGAAACAATAAAAAAAAAATGTTCCTTACTCAGTAGGAATAAATGGATTCTTACTTTATCTTAGTCTATCAAATGAACAGAGGAATCACTTCCTTTCTTCCAGCCAGGACAGCTAGTATAGATAATTGTTTATATAGGTTAGGGATAAGCACAGGACATAAAGACAAGCAGTTACTCGCCATCAGCCAAACGATAGTAGCTGAACTGACTGTGAACAGTGCCTTGTGAGAGCACTTGAGAGCTCAGCTAAGAGCAGATAACCCAAGCTTTCATTTAAATCAAGTCACCTTAAATCTTAGAAAAAATACATAATTACAGCAAATTTCCCTTTCCTTTGAAGTTGTTGTATGTATCACTCAAGTGATCTCTGTAGTAACTGGAAAACCTTCTGGAAAAACCTCCAAGGTGGCTGCATCTTCAGTTATGTGGAGTCAGCTGGTGGCTGAAGGTCTGCCTTAGGTCAGGTCTGTCAGTGGACAGCTATGTCTTTTCATGGTGGCTTTCAGTGCCAACTATGAAGCCATGAATCATGGTGAGGTAATATAAATGTCACATGTCCAAAAGATGCCTGTGCAGATGAGGCCACAAACCTTCCACTATATGTAATTTAAGACAGCTATTGTAATTTCTTCATTAGTTGCCTTGTTCACAGTTGTTTCCTAATTGTAAGATAGAAACATTTACAGAGGAAAAATAGTAAAAAAATGACGGAGTAGCCAATTCCAACATGACAATTTCCCTCAGAATAAGCACACCTGAGTTTGTGAGAGCTTTTGTAAAATAAAAAAGCTTTTGAACAAACACATGGGGAGGGGAGAAAGGAAAAGAATGGACAAACCTATAAGAAACACTGTGGGATCAAATCTGAGCAAAATGTGATCAGAAGATGAAACCTCTTTTTTACTATTATTATTCAAGTAAGTGATTGTGGTTGAAATAAAATTTTGGCTTTATTTATTCTTCCGTGCTATTCATTGTGGAGCAGGTTGGCACCTGCCCATCTCCCCTAAGGAAGGGCTAAATACAATTGTGCTGCTCTCACGAACCCCAGCAGGAAAGTGACCTGTGCCAGCCCATTTTTTGTTGTAACTTATTTTCTCTCACTGGTCAGCAATTTGGAGACCACTTGCATGGAAAAAGCAGAGAGCAGCTTATCGGCAGCTGTTCTGCTGCCATGGTGATTCCTACAGTACAGGTGAATAGTGCATGGAGGATCATAGGGGGATACCAGAAGGCAGGAGTCATCTTTTTATACAAAACAGGAAACAATAGAGGAAGAAAAGCAATGTAGGTCCATAAGAGTGAAAAGAAACAACATTTGATATATCAAAAAAAGAGGGTGCAGCAGAAGGGATCCAGAGAGAGGAAGGACAGGGACGATGGGTAAATTTCATTAAATTGGCTTTGTACCATTTTAAGAAGTTGTTGAGGGATTGGGAAGATTTTTGTTTGCTTGTTTTTCTCATAAAAAGACAGAAAAATGCTGGCCAGCTCTAAAAATGGGGGATCAGTCATGCAGGCATTTAGCCATCACCATTGGGCCCTATGAATGTCAGGTGCTGTTCAAAAAACTAATTAGTGTGTTTTCCTTCAACACTTTGTTGAAATAATATTTCATTACCATGCAAATGGTGTTAACTCACAACACAGGCTAATTGAATTCTTACAAAACCTCCCATGCATACCCTTATCATAACCTGGTGAACAATAAATGCTAAACGCACTTTAGAAGATAGAATTCGAATTAAGTAGCAAGACACTGACTGTCAGACTATTTACGGCTTTTATTATTTCAAATACTTTGAGTCCAAAAGTAATTCATCTTGTTACCTCTGTTAACAATGGGTTGGCACTTGCCAGTGTAACCAGCTGGACTGATAGCTGAAAAGTAAACTACTGCCTTCAGTGAAAGCAGCATGGTTAATACCCATTCCACCACGTGTGTTTAAGTTCTTTGTTCTGCCACTGCATCCCTCCTCTCCTTCTTGCCAGCAGCAATTAGAAGAGTGCCTCAGAGCAGTGAATGGTTTCAGAAGACCAGCAGCCATGTTCTCACTCCTCTGTCACCTTTGCCAATGTGATTATATTATTCAGTCTCTGTACTGGACAGTCCTGCCCACCGGCTTTCTCCAAACACATATTCACAGTAGTTGGTTTTCATCGCTGGGTGCTTTCCTGCCTTTCTACTTTTACATTCAGTCCTTTGCCAGTGTGATTATATGTGAATTCAGTCTCTGTACTGGACAGTCCTGCCCACCGGCTTTCTCCAAACACATATTCACAGTAGTTGGTTTTCATCGCTGGGTGCTTTCCTGCCTTTCTACTTTTACATTCAGTTTGGTTGGATCACGACATTTCAAGTTAGTCTGGATCAGTCCCTGCATACTCATTAATCCCTCATTAAGCCTCACCTTATTCCTGGCTTTTCACTTGGCAAGTTTACTGATTCAAGCCGTAGTGAAGCACAAGCCCCAGCTGTAAGATGAGAGTTACTGTGAATACTGTCCATTGAGTATGCCATTGGCATGAGGTGTTGCTATCAGATGAACAGCAGTGTACAGTGCTGCTGATCTGATGAACCTAGACTCTGCCTCACATGAATAAAAGGCAAAGGCCTGAGTCTGGATTGGACAACACACAGCTACCATCTTCCAGGTGAGAGAAAAATTCCCCAACTGCAGATGGAAAAGAAGCGGGTGGAAAGGCTTGTCCAGGCAAAAAGCATGCACTTAATATAACATGTAAACATAAGTCTGATTGCTCTACTATTCAGAGCTGGGGGGCTGACATTCAGTACCACTCTGCCTCAGTGTTTACAGCTAGCAGTTTACACTGACCCCTTACAGGTACTGAAAAGCAAGCTCTGGAAAACAACTGCTGCTGAATAGAAAAAAGTTTCAATGCCAAATAGGAGATTTTTTTTCTAGTGTCAGTTATGCTACTCAGTGATTAAAACAGTAGTACTCAGAGATCCTAAAACAGCAGTCAGAGCAATATTAATGTCACCATGTTCTCCATGTGAAAGTATTTCTCCCAAATTCTCAATAAATCCAACTTAAACTTTTATTCAACGCAAGGATTCAACCCTTTCTAGGCAGAAAGAAAATAATACAGAGATCGCCCAAATACAGTATTTTTTAAGCATAGCGATTTATTCTTGATAAAAATGTGCAAATAAGCAGATGTGCTTTGAGACAGAAACAGTTTATTATCCTTTAAAACAGTAATATCCACTTCAGAGTTTCTTGTTTTGTCCTTGTCTCAAACAATCTCAACAACAGGTTAATAGACTTAACTTTGCCACTGGAAGGCATGCTGATATACGTGTAAAATAAAAGCTTTTAGAAGACTGATGGCAGAACTAAGACAAAAATAGTCATTCCTCTCCACAGACATTTTTAAGACATGGAGAGAATTTTTAATCTGATACTATGATGAAAGAGTCATCACTCAGAAACTTCTGCAAAAATAAAAATACACAGAAGAACATTGGTTTGGGTAAATCAAAGTATGCCAATTTTTATAATTTCTAAAAGTTCCATTGCTAACTAAGTAATTTTTTCTTAATGTACTACTTTTTTTGAAAGACATTTTTATTTCTGGTTCAAAAAACCTATATGCAATGGTCAATATAATGGAGCTTTTGCAATGTTTGAGCTTTTCACTAAGATTGAAGGCTAGTTGAACTGATCACTGATTCATTAGTTCTGAAAGGTAATATGTCTCTGTTTTTGCCTGCTACAAATGGTTTTATGACAGGTTTCTAATCCACTGAGTCAGTGGCCCTTTTAAGAAAGGCAAATCTCTCTCACTGATCTATCTGGATCTGAAACCTGCCCTCAGATCCTGGTTAAAGTATTCCTTAGCTCTCTCGCAGCCCATGGTATTGGGTATTCCTCCCCTAATAATCAAGATCCAGAGGATATCAATGTACATCCCATTCTGCTCTGATGTAGAATGAAAACTTGGGAATTAGAACAGCTATTCCTAGGAGCTGATTGATTTCACATCTTAATGAAGAAAAAAATTTGTCATGAAGTTCTGTGAAGAACATTTTGTTTGGATCCTGACAGACATTTATGAAAATAACAAAAAGTGACCATGGATCTTAAGCTTTTCTTTGCAAAACTCTGGACTGTTGCAGAACAATACAGCAAGGATGAAAATAAGGGGAAATGAGACTGTGAATGTGGATATTGTGCAAATGTGAAGAGGAGGAACAGCAAGAATCTGCAGGATGTGAGAAATGAGAGATCTGGTGTGGCTGTTGCCAGATGAAGCATCTGTAAACACACCTTCAATGCTAAGTATATTGCACTGTCCCAGAGTGAAGTAAAACAGGGGCTGAGCACCAGTGAATCTGGATGGAAGAATAAACAGAGAAAAGGGCTTCATTTAGCTTAAGATCATTAGAAATATTCGCTCTGTTCTCCACATCTCATATTTTGAATTTCTAAAACATAGAAACAAAAATAAACCCTAGCTCACAAGAATGAAATTCACTTCACAATTAGGAAAAGTGTTTGCTTTGAAATGTAATCGAAATAAGGACAAAGCAAAACTACAGAACAGCAAGGCAAGCACCCACTACATTTTCTCTACGTGAAACTGTTCCAAAAACTCAGTGGTGCAAGATGCACAGACTGTGTAAAATGTTAAATTATTCATTCTATTTGTATCTAATGGTTCCAAAAAATCCAAGCTGGTAAAACACACACAACACTTAATGCATCTATATTTTATTTATTTTTTTTACTTCAGAAGGCATTTGTTCCAACACCTTATGCATGCAGGCTAAATTATTTGCCTCTAGTTTTGTCTCCATCCCAGATTAGTGGAAAGGTGTATAGTCTTCCATTCCCATGAGACACGCACACTTTCACACCCCTGCAAGCACATTGCCTTCAATTGCTTATTAAACAGAGCCAACAAAACTGAGAATTCTTAAACAAAACACACATTAGCATGCCTCTTGTTTTCTTAGATTTTCATTACTCCATTTACTATTTAGAACTCCATCCCACTCCTATTGAAGTGAATAATGAAAGTCCCATTGATTTCAATTTGAAAGCCTCTTGATAGCATTAATTAACATCTAACTGTTGAAGAAGGAAAATCAGAGCTATGTAGTGTTGTCAGCCAAAGTTTTGCTCCTGGATCTGCCCCACACTTTTACTAGATTGCTGAAGCTGCTGCTTAGTGTGAGATATCACCTGCTTGGTCATGTTGGCATCTTTTTTGCACAGTGCCTCAAATTTTGTCTGAGTCATAATTAAAGACAGGAATAAAAGGAAATTTAGAACATGTATCCCACCTTTAAAATCTTGCACGGCCTGGTAGTAGTAGTTATCAATTATCATTTAAATTTTTAAGTAGAGGGAGGAGAAGAGATGGTAGTCCATCTTTTGCTTGGTAAGAATTCTCACAGAATATGAAAGATCAAACATTGGCTACTTCAGAGATACTTACATCAAGCAACAGGGCTGCTCTGTGCATATTTCTGAAGTGACTGATAAGATAAGAATGCTAATACCACTTCCTCAGCTTTCATCAGCTGCACAAGTAACTGCCCTACTCCAACTCCTAAAAACCTCTGTGGTTCTCCGACTGTCAGCAGAGCACGTCGCTATCCATTGCCTCTCTTTCCATCCTTTTACAGTCCTGTTACCATTTGTTCAACAAGCTTCTCCACTGACCTTCACCATCTCCCTGCTTTCGCATCCTTCAACCTTGAATGGTTTTATGGGTTCCAATTCATCCAAAGAACATGATGACACCAGTGAAAATGTAACCAGTCCGAAAGAGGCAGCATGAGCAGTCATACTAAAAATCAGGCATTCAATCTCATAGGTAAACTGACTGAGATCTTTTAGAACAGTGAACGGTTCTGTAAAGCTGTCCTCCAAAACCCAGTCCTGCTTCTCCATCTTTCCCATCTTATGTACTATCCCATCTGTTTAAACACTATATATTTCTGAAATCCCAGCATATATCCATCCCTGTAACAATTCCTGGGGAAAGCAATGCTTTGCAATGAACACATCTTTGACAAATCACAGTGTGGCTTGTTTATGTTAATAGACATTTGTTTATAAGAATAAGTAGAGCGGCTTGTGTTACATATTTTATTTTATTTGTTAAAACAGCTGTGGCTAAAATTTATTCGTTGCTGTTTTTTGAGAAAAGTGCATTTTGAAGCTCAACGGTTTTCATATCCTCCCACCTCCTCAAGATGTATTTAAGTAAATTTCATCAGCTTTGTTCTCATGAAAAATATTTCATTGAGACTAAACACATATTTTAAAATTCTGCATTGCTGATGACTGCTAAGTGGCAGTGATTTTTCTATTGCTTGGGTCCAACCCTTCTGGTTCTGCTGGCACTGGTCCATTAGAGCCAACAGAACTGTGCTGATTTATGAACAACTGGAGAGCTGAAGCATAAATTCAGGCTATTATGAATTTTTTAAAAATAAAACTTCTTAGCTGTTTCTTGTTCAAATTAAAAAAAAAAAAATCTAAATAGTGAGTTTTGGGCAATGATTTTCATTTTTCATTTTAAGACACATCCATGACCATTTTTCAGTGTAAAGCAGGTATATTTTGGGTTTTTTTTTTTCCTTTTTCCTCCAGAGCTCATTGTCTGAACACAAGTTAACCTTTCCTTTTTTTTTTTTTTTTTAATATAGACAATCCTTGGTCCCCAGCTTCTTGTGGTGAGGGATTCACTGCAGACAAGATTCTTCTGCCTCTTGCCTTTTTTCAAGAATGATTCGCAGAGTGAATTATTGCTCACCTTCACAGATAGTGACAAAAACTACCCAAAGGAAACAATCAGTAAGAAGTTACTGAGCTTTTCTAACACTTTAAATCAGACAGATTTGGAATGTAGATATCATACACTTCTCAGATGTTTTTATTCTTTCCCTTTTATCCTTTTTTTTTTTTTTTTTTTCAGCTTTAACCAATTACTGGTTTTGGAGCCAAGAAGAGGTAGAAAGAAAGATCTCTTCACCTGCTTAGCCCTTCACTTAATGTAGCTTTTTTCAGTGTATATTTCTGAAGAATGAGCATTTTCAAATGCCCTTTTTTTTAATCCCAAGCGGCCTCAATATAATATTTAATAGGATTTCAAATACAGAGTTTTCCCTCCTCCTTTTCAACTCAGAACATCAGTTTGGATCACCTCTGTCTGAGTTTTAGCAGGTGGGACGCTCCAGTGACGGCCAATACTGCCTGGAAGTCACAGACATACCGTGACATAAGCAGTCATGTTGAATGACTGCACATTTATGAGACTTGCTCCTTCTAGTAATTGTCAAAGAGTCATTTGGACAGGATATAAGTAACTGCTTGCCACCAATATAACCATGGACTTTTCCAAAGGAAGTTGGTTTCTATTATTATTATTATTATTATTGTTATTATTATTTTCTATTTCTTTAAATCCTGTTTCCTACTGCAACCAGACCCTCTCAAAAAAAAAAAACCAAAAAACAAACAAACAAACAAAAAAAAACAGAAGGAATTTCCATGTAACATGGTTGAAAAAAACTCTCCTTCTAATTATACATTATTTATTGATTAAGGTACTGTGAGCAAACATATATATTTCTTCCCTATTTAAACTGGAAAAATTCCTCTTGAAGCATTTGATTCTGGGTAATATTTTCTAGTTTGGGATTGCAGATAATGGACTTATTTCATTTTATAGACTTGGGGGAAAAAAATATAAGAGGAAGGAGAACAAAAGACTCAAAACTTCACTTCATGTAAGAACTAACACAAATGTAAAAGCCAACCGACAATTCCTGTTTCTGTATTGCACACAGACTGAGAAACTTATGCATTAAAAACCCCTTTGAGAGGACTGCCCACAGATGCCTCAGCTGTACTCTTATTATGCAAATGTATGTTGACATAAAATTACCCAAATATCTGAGAGCTACATTGTCCCAGTGATTCCCACAGCAGTGCCATAGATCTTACCCTTCCATACTAACATCAGTGCGGTTCTGTTGTGGAAGGTTTTGCAATATAGTGCAGTAGAAGAAGAGCAGAATTTGACCCTTAAAGTAACAGAGAGATTGACATATGTTTTCTCCCTCCTTTTGGCTAGCCTACAATAAAATGCCTAGTGCTCCATCAGAGTTTGTAATTGATTGGCCAGTAGACAGCTTGTTGATAATAACATATTCTAGCCATCTGATGTTTTGAACAATCCAGTTGCAATCTGCAGCAATGCTATTTACACTATGTTCCCTGCACTGGGCACAGGTCCAGCTTTTACCACCACCAAGAAGAACAAAGAGGCAGGAGGTCTGTCATAACCTTAAGAAGGTTTTGATAGTGATTTCAAGGTTTTTAGACGCACTTTGACTTCTAGCAGAGGACTCAAACACAGAAATCTTTTTCATGTTCTTTGCTTTATGCATCTTATAAACTTATTAAGTGTATAGAACAATTTTTCATAAAATATAAATATTTAAAGGATATCAGATTTGACAGCCTGCAAAAGACAGAGAGGCTAGATCGTTCAAAGAATACTGGGGACCTCCCGTCAGTCATGTTCAGTGACCTCAGGCTGATCTTCTGAGCCATGTAATGTGGAGTCTCTTAAACTGGGTCCCTTGCCTATTCAGATGGTCTGTGTTATTTCCCTTGGGTCTTTTCTAATTAATTCAGATTTGGACTATGTGTGTGTTTGTTTACACATATACATACAACTAGTGTTTGTTTACACATATACATACAACTAGTATACAGCAGGGTAGAGACACCAAGGTGTTTTATAGCACCCTCAGATCAAGTTGTATAAATGTAAGTATTAATAGCAAACACCAGATTGCAAAAGAAACTTACATATCACAGGTCTGAGTGCCAGAGCCCCCTGAATCCTAAGGCTCATTCTGCCTAAAATAGAGACAGGTGGATAAGACTGGACTGTTCAAATTCCAGGGGGACAAGGCTAGGAACAAGTTCCTGAACATATCCAGAGAACATTTTGGTTTAAGTTCTTGCCAGACCTGAGCTTGGAAGCTAAATATCTTTGTAGCTGAGGTGAGTGACCCCTTTTGTTTTATACTCTTTCTAGTCCAAAAATATTGAAATATTATCTGCAAATGGAGACATGCAGGTCCTAACATTGGCAGATGTCTTAGTGGAAGCCAGGCCTCTCCCAGGGTCAGAAATTTTTTTCAGCTCTCCACAAATGCTTAGTACGTTGGACTCCACAGGCAAGTCCTGCGGAGGAAAGCTTAGGTTGAAAGTGCCAGTGGGATGAATTGTGAGACTGAGAAACATACCAAGATGGAGATGCGTCCGGAACAGAACATTAAGCTTCTGGGGAACAGTCGATTGATTTCAAAATGCTGTGTAAATTTAGGCATTTCCATTACTATACAACAGCAGAGCAGGGATTTAGAGGATCTGCATGTTACACTTCCATGTCCATTTCAAATCCTCATTTCCATTTTAACAGTGAACATATATTTTGTTTAATAGAACTGTATATTCTGCATGTAATAATACAGCTCAACAATAGTCTGAGTTTTGTTGTTATCAGTCAAATCCCATTGAATTTAATAGATTTATCTGACCTTTTTTAGAATACTAAATATGAGACTTTTTTCCCCCCTCAGTGGCTATGATAGTCTAATAGTTTGCTAGAGTACATATAGGATAAAAACTAAAAAGACGTAGTACCTGATCAACATTTCCATTGTTAACACTCTTACAGAATCCTAAAAAATCCTCAGTTAATCTTATTTCTTGAATTTCCCTTTTAATTCTTATAAGCAAGCACAAGATCCCAGTGTGATTGGTTATTAAGTTTAAGCTCTTCAGTGTAAAGATAGTAAGGTTCTCTTGGCTAGAAGGAAATTTAAAGTCTTCCATAAATTTAAAAAAATTAAAAAATATGTAAGATTCTTGTACAAAGCCATCACTATGCTGTGTTTCAGTAGGTTAACAAATATCTTCTTTGCCACATCTTTCCCTAATCAAATAATTGCAAGACAATAAAAAATATTTAGAACTCAAGTAAGTTCTTCTCTGAAGAGATTGCTTTACCTATGAAAATTTGTCATTTGCACAACTTAAGAAGTAACTGTTTTCCTTTTTCCTCTCCCACTTTCTGTTTTGTAAATACTCATCGGAAATTGAGCTCATTTAACCTCCAATGGAGCTTTTTATTCTTTGGGAGCATGTTGGCTATATACCACTTCCTTTTTTTTTTTCTTTTTTTTTTTTAATTCCTTTTTGCAGATTCTTCAGCTCAGCTGTTCCATATAGTCTGCCAGCATTTTTAGATGGTTGCTTTCATTATTATGTAATATGTGTTGGTTTCAGCAGATATTGTAACTACAACTGTTGCTTATTATGGGTCTCTTTTTTTCCCTATAGTCAGTCAACTGGCAACATTCCAACCCCTTTTTAATTTCCTATGAGTAGAAAACTATGTATGCAAGGTCTGCTCACTCTTTCAGATGTTGGACATCATTACTATTTAATATCCTCCTTCAAGAATGTTGTTGTCAAAGCATTTTCTGACAGTTTTACAGTTCTGCTACTTCATTAAATACAACTGTAATTATGTTTAAAAAAATAAATAGTACAGAGACCTTAAGAACCTTCTGAATTTCATTTGCTACACAGCTACTTCCCACTCTGTCCAGCAATATTACAGGAGACTGGGTTGCTGCAATTAGCTATCTTTGAGTTTCCTAACTACTGCATCCTAAACCTAATATAGTTCTCAGGGTTTCCTAGAAAATAGTAGTATCTACATGCTTAGGCCAGAAATATGGATAATTAACTGTAACCTGAGCAGAGTATACAAGACACTGCTTCAGCACCTATGGTTTATGTTTACTTCTTCAGTTTCAAAAATGTAGGGATAAACAGGTTTCCAAAGTCACTGAAACCTTGGCTCAATCATTTAAGCAAACCAAATTTAGCTAATGATTCCATTTCTATATAGAATACTTATATCTGCAAAGCCATGGTAGAATTTTCACATGGCCTGTGAACTTTCAGGATTTTTTTGTCTGTTCATGCTCAGATGCATAATAAATAGACATCCTTATCAATAATGCACCAAGGAAATGCAAATCCTTGTATTTCCTAAACTGTTCTGTTGGATAACTAGCCCACTATGTATCCCACTAGTCAATTGTTCTTTATATCTTGGAATAACCACTCAGGCATTGTCACAAACTTCTATTAGGTCTTCAGTAATGAAAAAGAAACCTGTTTCCAACCTCTTTCTATTCTTTCCCTCCTCTGCCTCCCCCTCCTCATTCAGGACTAAAAATAACAGACTTCAGAAACAATGAACCTTATTTTTCTAGCTGTGTCTCTGTATGTTAAGAAGAAGAAAAACATATCTCTTAGTCTGAGATATTAAAAAGCAAGGTGACCAGGAGGGTAGGGATGGTGTTTTAAAGGTAGGTCAGACTGGTGAAACCGGAGAAGGTCTGACATTAGGTGGCAGAGATTCAGAACCACTGGAAGAAAGAGTTGTTTCTTTTTAAGCATTTGTCAGCCATAAACAACCTGGAATCTTCTTATCCAAGATGCTCTAATGCTGTCTGTTCTGTGTAGCTGAAAGACTGTGGTCCAGTTCTAAACACTAACCATGTAAAAACTTTCACCATAGGGTAAAGATTTACCACATGGGTGAAGGATCTTTCTGAGGGAAGGGTGGCAATCTGAGACTGTGAACTGCCACAGGAACTGGGACTTCCTTAAACCCAATAGTGTACTATTTCAAATGCAGGTTCTTGCCTTTTTTATCATAAATAGAGTGAATGCATTTAAGACAGAACAATGTATCTTACCAAATGCATTTTTATCCTGCTTGTTCAGTTCCTCCTCCTGGGGAGAGGATATGTGAGAGAGCAAGAGGGATAACAAAGCACATGTAATAGATATTTTCAGCAAGCACTGTTGTTTTTATGACCATACATGATCGTATTCAGAAACAGAAAGTAGCTCTTGGTAAACTTCTATAACACAGACCTTCGTGGTATCTGACACAGGCATTTGCATTTATTGCAATGAAATATAGGTATTAATTGGCTACTACATTTCAAGATAGGTTCTTTTCATCTTTATAATTGCACAATATTTATAGGTTTGAATTCCATTAGCTGCAGCTTGCAAGCTGAAGTAAGAGACATGTCATTTTGCATCAGGTAGCATCAGAGTCCAAGTCATCACCTGTAACCTGCTGTGACAGTTATGCAATTATGCAAATTAACACAATGTTCTATGAATTTAAAATTAAAAAATCCTCATATCAGGGAAAAGTATTCAATCTGCATTTCCGTCAGATATTTACCAGACCAGGTATCTACTGGAAGCAATTATTTGAATTATGCATGACTATTTCAATTATTTAGTACCTACACATCTCTAATAAAACAATTAAGTTCTACCTGTCTAAAAGAAGCCTTTTCAAACTTAACATGAAGCTATAGAATGAGCAGATATTCACACACTCAGAGCATGCCATTGTTTATTTGTATTTTTCACTTTCAGTTCACTAAACTGTGCCCCATTTGCATTGAAAACAGAAGTTCTTATAAACATCCCTTTCAGCTATACTGTTTAGATTTTAAAATTTGTTTTTATCTATGAAATTACCATTAGATTTGTTTATATAAAACCAGGAATTATATAAATTAAAATCCTAATGAGATCTACCTTAAAAGAATATTAAGGTTGAAAAGTCAAGTGCTCAGATGAAGAACTAACAAAATTAAGGATCCCTACGTAATTCACATGCACATACATCTTCCTTCCCTTGTGAATCCGTGCTGTTTCTAAACACAAGATCTTCTAGAAACACCTCAAATCCATGCCCCATTCAATAGTCAGGAATAGCAGGTCTCATAATGAAGTAATTATAGTTACATAAATTTTGATTCCATATTAAAAATGCAATGCTTCTGTGTTCATCCTCCAGCACTCTATTTGTCTTACAATACTCTTCTTACACCTAATTTAAAAAAAAAAAAAATCAAGTAAATCATAAGCTTTAATATAAGAACTTGCTGTATCTGTGAGAAGAATTCAGTGGGATGAGAGGCAACACATATGGACCGGTTGGCCAGAGAACTAGCTTCTGTGGCAAGTCAGATGGTAAGGTTCCATTTCCTTTTGCTCAGTGGTAAAATTTAAGGCTATGCATTGAGTTTGCTGGACTGAGAAGCAGATCTGATTTTTTTACGAACAAGAGTTGCATTATAAACAAGAGAGAATGTTTCCTTCAGAGAAAATAATACTGGTGTCGTGGGATGATTATAGAATCACAGAATCATAGAATAGTTTGAGTTGGAGGGGACCATGGTCATTTAGTCTAACACCCCTGCAGTAAGCAGGGACAAACTCAAGTGATCCACTCCAAATACCACATTTATACCTTCTGGTGGATCAAGAATTAGGAGGATGAAAGATGTCTCTTGTATTTTCCTTCAGATTCTTAATGATTCATTTTACTGCTGCGTTTTCTCTGGTGTTTATCTTGTCATTGTTTTGATTTTCATTCAGATTTACACCAAATATGTAAATGCAGTCCCAACACATTAAAAAGCACATATATTTAGAATGTTAAACATTCACTGTACATCAAAAACCGCTCTAGAGTTGCTCCCAACAGAGTTTTCCTATCTAAAGTTAATGAGTTTTAATGTACAGTTTCCTTGTACCTTGCCTTTCTCTACACATCAATCTGTTCCTGGCATCTGTCAAGCATGCAGCAACAGGGAAATATTCTCTGGGGCTGTCAGTGGAATGACACCTTTCTCCTTTACTGGAGTTTGAAAAATAATGCCCATATTTCTCTGAAACTCTCTAGGCAAAGTATGTCTGTCTTTTAAAACCAGCATCATCTGCCCAGGCAGACTTTTGTGAGCCAATGACACATAAAAGATTTTATCTGATCTCTGATGTCAAAGTTGTTACATTAGGTTATCAAACTTCCACTTAACTAGATGACTTACCTTGCATACCTGCCATTCAAACAAGACAGTTAAATAGAAGAGTGACTAGGTCTCACTTAGTATCTGTATTATCACAATCAATTATTGTAATCAAGGACTCTCATTTAGGGAGAACATTGTAATCAAATGTTCAAATAAAGGATGGGACACTTTGGCGTTGAATCACTGCATGACAGATGAACTTATTGAAACTGTATGGATTTTAACACTTTTAGATATTTAGAAACAAACTTTCTATCTGTAGGCAACATACAGACCTGTATTTTCCTTGTAGTTAATCACTGCACAAGCAAGTGCCCAGAGGTTTTAATTTTGAAGCTAGCAAATACTTTGTGAAACAAAAACAGAAACATTGAAAACTAAGAATGCCACCCACTTCAGAACAAAGGATAAGTGAGTTGGCCTCAGTTTTTTAGTTATGCAACTGTAAAATGGGTGTAGTAAACAATTTCCCCATCTCAGTTAATGTGAGGATGTTTATCCATATTTATTAGTTCTTCTAGTAAATTGTTCTTGAGAAATTCTTGATGAATAATTCTTAATGCTGAGAAGCTAAAAAAAAATTTTGAAGTAAAATGAGACCTTCAATTCAACCTACAAACAATGTGGGTTTGCTTCTGATATTCACATTTCCTCTGCAGGCCAATTATAAAAGGACCAAATGTCAAGGCACCACCATTTACAGATCATACCATGATTTTTATCCAAAATAATCTTTCTTCTTATTACTGTTACGACAGCACCTTCAAGTGTGATAATTTCAAATGATTCCTCTCTAGCCTGGTACTCTCATCTTCTGTAATGCCATTCCTTCAACTTGATTTATCCTCATCCCTTAAAATTACAGACAAAGAAATAACATATATTGAGTGAGAGCTATATTCAAGAGCTGATAATTTTTTTCTGCAATATGATTGTTTTTCATATAAAAAAAAATAATTGACCTGGAATTTTCTGAGCAACTCAAACTGAAGTAACTTGGGAATTTACAATGTTTTCATACTAGATGTCTCTTTGCAACTTTACATGTCACATAAAGGTCTATTTCTGTTAGTATAAACATTTAAGCTCGAAATATATTTTAATGTTATTCAATACCAAATGAACTGGAAGAGAAGGACTAATTTGATGGAAGTCTAGAATGACTGTTTTGATCAGTCATTTGTAAAACATTATCAAAATATCACTTCTGATCTCACTGCCAAACAAGGTTTAAGTTTAGAGCATTCCAGCATTTCCTTACCCAGAAAATTATGACCAGAGATTACTTTTTTTACTGAGTTTACAGCAGTCTTAAAATGTAAAGAAATAAATACAGTTTAATGTCTATGCCTATGCAGTAAATCTTCTGCTATTCCATACAAAAGTATCTCCTGTTGCATTTCTGTAATTCCTTCTGATCTTACTTTGTGTTACTACTTAAAAACATTCTATCATTCTTATAACTCATAGTAGCCAAGATTTGACTGGAAAATATTAAATCTGATTTGTTTTGACTCTCCCAATAGCAGAAGAAGGACTAAATCCTACAGATTGCTTTATAAAAGCAGACTTTTACAGCTTATAACTAAGTCAAGGGAATCTCAGACACAACACGGGTTCAACTGCAAAGAAAATTTTTAGGGGATCAGCACTTGACCTCATCCCAAACACTTTATCCGGATAACATCACAGTGGCCAGACCAAATTCTGCAACACAGAACAGAAAAAAAAAAATGGACTTTTTGTCTCACGTGGTTGCTTTTTTTCCGCCTGCTTTTGCAAATAGGTACCAATTTATTGCTGGTTTGACCCAGGAAAAGCCTTCAACCTCAGGCTAAGAGTTTGTAACTGTGAGACACATGAACTCTTCCATTAAACTACCTTCTAAAACTCCTACAGCTGGGACCTGGACGTTGTCTCCCTGATGCAACACAAAGTAAGAAAGCAAACCGTGTTGGCATAAGTCACTTGAAGAACAACATCTGTGCTTGTCTTGCTTGTGGTCCTCTTGTACTTCAGACACTCTGAATAATCAAGCTTGCTGGACTTATACCAAGTTATCTGTCTCTGATGGCTTGTATGCTGTAAATTCATAAAGAAAAATACTGTATCCCACTGAACGGTTGCAGCTCCCTAGATATAATGGTAAATTTTCCACAGATTTTCCTGTCAGCTTCAACCTGAAGGTAGGATTTAGGAAAGTTACATTTCTCAGCAAACAGGCAGTTGGAAGAGGTTTTTCAGCACCTCTCAGTACTCCCTTACAGTATAATAAGTTGGGTTATTTCAGCCCTTAAAGAAAAATAAAAATTGAACACATTTATTATGGTTATAAGATTTTGCTGTAACAGTTCCATAAATGTTGTCTTGAGGACTCTGCATTGTCAGAAGACCTGAAGAGTTGCTTCTCCACATGGAAAATAACGGCAGGTTCAGGTTTCAGCAGCCTTCCACCATGCAGGGAAAGAATTTGGCAGATATTCCCTTTACAGGCTCATTATTTAATGTTTGCTCTTTCTCTTCTTTGCTGTTTTGAGCTAAACCCCTTTAAAAAAAAAAAAAAAAAAAAGGATGAAGGAGTATCAGTCTCTAAAATTGATGGCTCTGAAGACAAATACTGACTTTGTGGGCAAAAAGTCAGACCATGTGGCAACTTTCTTTCTAAAAGTTTAATGGGTGAATATGTGTATTCTTTTTGGACACAAATTGTTAAAAATAATTGCTTTTTTATTCCCACTTTTATTTTGTACAGATGTGAGAAGCTCAGTAGACAAGAAATGATACATAAGGTCTGAAAGGTCCAGAGCTTGTGCTGAGTAAGCTTCATTCCAGATCTGCTGCTACAGCTAAGTGGCCAGGCACATGTTATTACAAAGCTCCTGATTCATCTCCTTTCATTAGAAAACTTTCAACAGCAGCAACAAAAAAAATGACTCTTCTTTTTTTTCCTTTTCACCCCCCCCTCTTTTCCTTCTTTTTTTTCCTTCCCCCCCCCCCTTTTTTTTCCATACTAACACCCACTCTGGTGCTACCAGTGTAGAGACTGCTTTTTCTGAGTCTGTTAGCAGTTCGTGCTGCTCCAAGCACAAAGCCATTGACTGGCACTTCAGAAAGTGATGTGAATAACTCACAGCGTATTGGTTTTGACAGCGTAAAATAAAGGATTTGCCCCCCTGCTGTTATTGCCTGAAGGTGCACTTGTAGAAAATAAATAAAAATAGCTTCCAGAGGTAAAACTCAGAGGGGTAAAATTACACCATCTGTGTAAAAGGAAAGTCTAGGAGGAAAAATGAAGTGAACTCCGTAATATCAGGGCTCAGAACTACCACTGGTTTTTTGAATTACCTGACCACCTGTCACAGTTTTATTTGAGATGGCATTGAAATGGTAGGGGGTCTGTCCTCAAAATGGGATGTACAGCATTTAAGTTATCGGCCATAGAGGGTGTTCACATCTGAATGTAATATTTTTAGACATAAATACTGTTAAAAAGTCATCAGTTTTCCTTCCTGTCTCATAAAGCACTATGATAGATATCAAATTTATTTTTCAGTAAAACTATGCATGAACACTTTGCTATTCAATCACAAGCATCATTAAGTACTACACCAAACACTAATAATCTGAATAAAAACACCAAAATCGGGGCTTACTTTCATACACTACATTTAATCTGGAAGAAATTCTAATTGCATTACAGAGGTTATTCTTTTGTCTAGCACCTGTCATGGAAATGGATTTCAATACACTTTCTTAGTATGCTATATGGATCATTCAAACAGCGTACAATACCCAGGAACGCCTGCATGCATTACTGATCTGCAGCCGCCTCTTCAGTGGGATACAGTTGTTGTTTAACAATGCGCAGCAACACAATGCAAGTCTTACTGAAATTAGCATGAAATTTAAATAGTAATAATACTCCAGCCGGAGGCTCTTGGTTTTCTGTTTTGTCTTGAGTACAAGAGCAATTTGTTTCATTTACATAATTTCCCAGTAGTTAGACCAGTTATAAAAAAAAAGAGCCAGCTCCAACTCTAGGCCCTTGCTAGCCTGAGGGTTTTTGAGCTCTCCGCTCTTATCTACTCAGAGGATGCTAAACACCAGGTGAGTGTCACAAATTTGACCTACTGTTCTCTAAGATGGCACTCGAATCAGCTTGCAAGTGACTGATGTACACGCTGGGGTATCATGCATGGGCATTTGTGAATGAAAATGACCAAGGCCAAATGTTTTTGGCATGGATTAAGCATATTCCAATGAAATTTTATATGCTGGGGAGTCATGTGAAGAGAAGTCTAAATCTGGACTTAAGTGGTTTAGATCTCATTTTTCTAAGCAAAAACAACAACAACAACAAAAAAAAAAACCCAGGGACAAGAAGAAAAATTACCTCTATAGTTCCTCTTCATCTGCTTTTGTCTTTCAAGATGTCTTTGCCACCAGTTGTGCTCCACACACATTCTGACAATGGCAGCAGCCTTGGCTTTTGTTGGTTACTCGGCTCAACTGTGCCTTCTCATTTTCCTTCACTATGGCCTTGTTACTGTGTAAAACCACCTGTGTTCATTTCCTCATCACATCCACAGGATTCACTTTGGCTGTGCTGCCCTCAGGTGACATTATCTACAGCAAGGTATACATCACAATAAAGCTTCCAAGTTCCTGATTCTGGTTATGTACTTCTGCTGCATCCCAGTTCAGTGTCAGATACCGATCCCCATCCAAGATATGAACACCTCCCTTGACTCATTCTCTTTCTATCCCTCCTTTGTATTTGACCCAGATAAATTGTCCAGATAGTAATTTCAACGCACTTCAAAGATGTGCTACATTTGTATGTCTGACAAAGGATAACACTGAGAATTCTCAGTTCTCTGTGATATTGATGTTTCCACATCTTTCCCCCTCATTGTTTGCTTCCATCTGTGTTGTGCCATGTATATAATTATGTCATAAAACCTTAGCGGCAAGGGCCATGAGCCCTCTTCTTGGATTTAAATTCCATCTAGAAATAAGTATCTATGTGTTCCTGTGTTTTACATATTACCACAGAGTAAAGAAAAAGCACGGACAATTAAAATTTTGAGAAACTTGTTTTATGTTCCTTGAATTAACTTCTAATAACATACAGGGAACAAAATTTGGGTCAGCAGGGTGGGATGGAAAACAAGAAATATATCTAACCAATGTCTTATTATAGCATCCAAAAATTTAATTGATCTAATCTATCCTTAGCATTTTGATATCTTGAAACTTGAAGGGAAGAAAAAAAAAAGATTAGACCAAGGGATGCAGCACACTAACTTAAGACACAGATTAGCTATTGTATCCATTATTTGTCCTGTTTTTCTTTATTGTTTCTGTTTTATAACATTTTTCCAGATTTTGGAGTAATTTATAGATTATCATTATGATTTCTGAATCATTTTCCTTTCATTAGTCAGGGTTTGCTCCCAAATTATTTTCAACATGGCCCAGTGCCAACTGTTATTGAAAATAATTTCTGTCTAGTATCAGTTTCAGAATGCAGAATGAGTCAATCTTTGTACAACAAATAAGTGAAAGAAGAAGAAATGTTTTGTTATAGGTTGTCTGATTAGAAATAGTTCCACAAGTGAATTGTTTCCTCATTGAACACCAAATGAAAACAGTTAATGATTTATTTCCTTTGTGGAGTGTGGTGCCATTGGAAGACAGTTTTAGTTTGTTGGTATATTCCATCAGCTTCTTAGGTTTATGCCTTTGTGTATATGTAATCTCTTTCCTTAGTACTGTTTGTCCTTCTTTTTTTTTTTTTTTACATTAATTTGGTTTTTTTCTGGGTTGTTTTTCCATCAGTGTTCCTTTACATTGAGACCAAAGGGGCTTTTATTTTTTCTTTACTCATATTTTTGTCATGCAAATTTGAAGTTTAACAATAGTAGAGAAAGATAAGAGGCTCTCAGGAGCCCCTGTAAATCCTCCATACAATGCTTCAGAATTTAGAAAAAATTGCTAAGCCTTTCTTCAGACTGATATCTATTTAGCCAATGAGAATCTGAATTATGATCTCCATTAAAATGAGCACCACGGGGCAGCAAGAAAAATTCTTTATAGATTATACTGAAAAGGTAAGGACTGGAGTTTTAATATGTTTTAAGTAACTTTAGGGTAGACCATGAAGCTCTTAGTCATGTTGGTGAAGTACTAACCACTAGAATAGACCCATGGAATTGTGGGTCTGAGAATTTGTATAGGTGTTCTTCAACATGAGAAATACCTCTAAAATCCAGACCATAAATTACTTTCTCTTTTATATCTAGTGGATGAAGCATGTAAGACCCTAAATTTGGTCTTGAGTACAACACTTGAAGAATATCTTATTCTTTAAGTGGATATTCATAGTTTGAGATTTATTTTACCTAAATTAGGACACTTAGAGACACTTAGGAGCCTTGCTGTTCTTCAGTCAATAGAAAGAGAGAGATGAACTTTCAAAGGTGTCACAGTATTTTTTCTTTAAATAACAGTTGCTCTTTGACAAACTGCACAGTTTTAGTTTGCAAAGCACCTTTTTTCCTCCAAGACTTCTCTGAAACCTGTAGTTCATTTACTTTTTTAAAAAATATTTCAATGTTGTTATGAGAATTTGACTAACACCACAGTAATATGGGTTAAGATATTGTCCACCTAACAAGATTTAGCAGAGACTATCAGTGACATGCTGGATTACTCTGAGGATGGTGAATCTTAAACCAACTCACTCAAGGTTACAGGAGTTATTTCTCTTACAGAGATTCCAAAAATAGAGGGCAGGATTTAAATTTGGCCATAAAGCTATGAGTGTCACCTGAAAAAATCCAAAATAATTGAAAAAAATTAATATTTCATCCCTATAAATTTAAAATATTGAAACAAATAACTGCAAAATAAAAGCTGTTTATTCTAGAAAATATTATTTTCTAGCACTCAAACACAGAAATGGCCTTTGAATTCAGACATAGGATGATCACTGGATGTCATTATTTGATAGTGCTAGAAGAGAATGGAAGGAACAAATGAAAAACAAAATTCTACTAGTAACATGGAAGAGAAATAAGGAGCACAGGACTGGTTTTCTGTTCTCTCCATGAGAGTAATTCAACCCGAAAGTATAAAAAGACATATATGTAGATATACATACATCCATCCATATAATGAAATCTAACCTGTTTATGTGCGTGTGCACAAATACATATACAGAAATCCAAAAAAAGTACAAAAATCTATAGTACCTGATATTGCCAAACAAAAATAGTGAGAAGCTAATCTCAACTTATTTGATGTCATCCATAAGGAAAAAAATGCAATATCCAAACCAATTGTCATGCCAGTAATTCCCTTCCTCATCCTCAGATTTTTTTTAAAAAAACACCTTTGACTGTCATGTAGATACAGGGGAACATAATGTACATAATTTTACACTGGTATGATGCCACAATATTTTACAGAGTCAGTTCTAGCTGCAAAAGGTTAAAAGATCCAAAATATTCTGCTTAAATCCTTAGTAAAATAAAGCTTTGGATAAACAGATGGGCCTTCTACTCTGTGTAGGATGTCTACCTCCAGCAGGCTAAGAAAAACATTATTTTGCCCCCCAATGTCATCCTGTATATAAGTATCAAAGCTGATGCAATCTTACTTTAGGTGATCTTAGTTGCTGGGAACAGAAACAACTGTAAAGGAAAGTAAGCCTTGACTCATTCTATTAAGGGCTCTATAAAGGAACAATTAAATTTGAATTAGAAAGCCAGCACAAGGACCATGACATTTCTGTTAGGAACCTGAGAGGTGCTAATTCTAGGCAATTCTGTTCTATCTACTGATTCTGAATGCAACTGCACGGCAAGTAGAAAATATTGCATTCTCCCAGTTAATTATATATGAGGGGAAAAAAACCATACAAGTTTTCAGCAGCTATCGTTTGAAAATAAAGACATAAAGACATATGGGAGAGTCCAGAGAAGGAGAGCAGGGGAAGAGCAGGATCTGCACAAAGGCTGTGAAAAAAGAAAGGAAGACATGAGCTAAATGTCATAAGTTTATGACATTTTGAGAGCGAGCAGACGTTCCTGATGTGTAAGAGAGCAGGAAAAAGTTGCAGAGGTTACTTAAATCTGAAACAGAGGATAGTAACTGGCAGGTGAGAAAAGTTTCGGAAGGAAAAAGAGCAGATCAAGACAAATAAGTATCACCAACGGCAGGAAAAGCTAGCAGGAGAGAGAAATTAGAGAAAGTAGAGTTAGTAGCAGCACAAAAAGAGAGGAAAGGTAAAAGGATGAGAGAGATGGAAGGAAATGAAAGAAGTAATAGAAGGATGTGATTAAGAGAAAAAGTAACATGATGAGTTAGAAGAAAAGTATACTTAAGATTCAATTTGGGATTGGGGAAAGGTTTGTAGAAGCACAGAGAGATGCGAATAATCAGTGGAGAACAGACCAAAAAGGCAACATCAAATGACCCAATGTGTTGGATTAATTCAAGAGGTAGAAGCAGTTAGATTGCAAGTATAAATCACTTTGGAACCATTCTTCAAAGGACGAATTGCATTAAAGAAGACCCAGAAACTGTATTTTCATAGGTATAGCCTTGCCCTTAAACAGCACCTGTAAAAGCACTGTTCTCTCTGCAAATGCATTGAAACAACCCGTGGACTATCTAGGTGTGCAGGCCCTGGATACAAAAAAAGCACTCCGGGCAGTGACTAGACTGTTGCAACAGTACACTCCCTCCCTGCTCCTCACCACCCTCCCACCCCTGACACATGCCATTCCCAAAACCCCTGTTAGCCCTGACCCTATACATCCAAGCCTCCTTGTTCCTCATTGCTCGACCAGAATGAGCCAGCCATCCCCTCCACAGTGCAAGGCCCTGCACTCCCTAGGTCCGATAGTGGACTGGCTGAAGGGAAGACTTCCAGTTCCACCTGCTTCTGTGGTGGCAGCAGCCACTGCCACCACACAGGCTCTTCCATCTCACCTGCCCTCTACCATCTGCTGCTCACAGAGGCATGAGACCTAGAGAGGAAGGTGGAGGAGGAAGCACCAGGGAGGGGTGGGAGCTGACCCCTACACATTAGATGTAAACTGCCTACAAATCAGGAAGAAAAAGCTCCGGGCATAAACTTCCCATTTATCACCCACATTGTTATACAAGCCACAGTGCTACCCAGTGACATTTTAAATGAATCAGCCACAGGCTATGCATGTAGAATGATGGATTACAGAGCAGAAGGAGGCAAAACACCTTGCAAGAAGAGCACAGAGAAACAGACTGGGGCTCCAAGGAGCATCTCAAGATGTGGAAAGACACAGCTGCTGGCATTTGTGTGTCCTCTGCCCAGCCTCTGCAGCAACGCCTCCTCTCCTGACCGACTGCTGACAGAGGTGGCAGGACAGGCGCTGGGTAAGTATCAAGGGGGACAAATGGGAACAGCTGAAATCAGGGGTAAAAAAAAAAAAAAAGAAAAAGAAGAAGCTACGTTAGCTCAGAGCACCTACACTGTTCATCTGGGAGCTCGGCTCTGCTGCCAGGGAAGGCCCAGCGAGGCCCGCCTGCAGGGACACCTGGCAGCAGGGGATTGGTTGGGAGCAGGAACCTCAACATGGGATTGGTCGGGGCCTCGGGCCTCTCAGGTGTTGCCTGTGCTGCCACTTGGAGGCCAGAGGAGGCGGCAGGGTGGTAGCCAGCGCTGCTGCCCGCAGAGGGCCTCTTCGTCTTCCCTCAGTGAATAAATAACTACCCAAAAGGATTAACTATAGACCTCACCTCCTATACATCCCCTAGAATGCATTCTGATGGCATATCCCTGCTGGAAAACAGAAACCAATTTCCTTTGAAACATGGCCATGACATGTAGCTTCAAGCCGGCAGCTGGGCGTGAGCAACATCTCCAGTGGCAGGAGGGCTGACTGCCTCGCCCGGGATTGTCACGAGGAAAGGGATAATGGGGTGCCTCGCCAGGAGAGCGTAAGATCTCTTTAGAGTCAGAAATATTATTTTTGTCATTGATAAGGATGCAAGTGGGAGAACACGGCTGTGGCTTGCAATGACAATTCTTATGGGAATTTAGGGGAAGACCAAGGCCTTTTACAAAGTAGAAGAATAGGTCGCCTTGCCTGTCTGGTCACATTATACAACTGGCATCAGATCTAACAACTCGGGCTAAAGCATGAAACACTGGTAATAGAGTTTTGCATCTATTTTGATAAGGGACTCTGCTCAAAGAACTTAAGAACAGAGCCTATAAATTTTGCAATACTGTCCTTTATATTCTAAAACTTTAGCTCAAGAAAATAAAAGAATTTGACTTGAGAAAACACACACATCACAAGCTGCTAGCAACTGGCATTTTACTGCACAGGCAGCACGATGCTACCCAACAAACTCACCAAGGAAGACTTTTGTTCCGGTAGAATTCTTTGTCTTAGATATAGCTGTAGTAATTAAGTTTAGAAACTGCAAAGGAGAAACAGATCGCTAAACTGAGCAACACCGAAGTAAAACTCTAATGACAATTTGAAGTTACTTGCAAAAGGCTTAGGGCAAGGTATGGTATTTCTCTTTTTTTTTCTTTTTTTTTCTTAATTCTCTCTGTGTGATAAATGAGGTGACAAAATAAAGTTAATTTCTTTGTCAGAACAGACTTACTGAATAATGAGGAGAATGGGGGTATGTGCTTACTACATTGGCCATTTTGATTTATCAGAAGAATTTATAAATGTGTTTCTATGATCATCTTTTGAAAGGTATGCATTGTGTCACTCTTCCTTCACAACAAATGATTAATAAAGGCATAGAAAATTAATTGTTTAACACTTGGTTCAAAATTTCATTAACTTGATGCCAGTATTTCCTTTAGCTAAGTAGTGTCTGAGTTAGACTGCTTTCAGGGTCCCCAGCTGAGCAGTACATTCAGATTAAAAATTATATTTTTGTTCTTCAGAAAGTGAGCACAGAATTAACTGTGTGCCTCCATACTTTAAACCAATCAACTGCTTATATATCATGAGATTGGATGAGTGCCTATAATATTTTATACATACGTATAAATACATGCAGCTTAGTGTTAAGGGATGCTAAAAGTGTCCTCCTTCTCCAGCTGCCCCAGCCCAGGACCCCCTCCTGCCCAGGTTGCCATTTTCCTGTTTGCAGGTTCAACCAGTAATGGAGCTGAGGACGTACCTCAGAGCCACATAAACACAAGCATACCCCACACCTTCAGTTTTGAGAAGATACTGATGCTCATCAACAGCCCCCAGTTCTGACTCCAGTAGGCGGCACAAAATTTCACTCACACACACATGGGTCTCACTAGTGGCTGACAAGTTAGTCCTTGCAGCACATGTACACATCAAAGAGAGTGAGATTATGCAGAGAGATAGTTGAGAACACACTCAATAAGAAGGCATAAGAAGACAGGGCAGACTGGGTTGATCAGGCACAGGGCTTGGCCAGACAAGCGTACTGACCAGCCCTGTTATACAAGTGACCAGCCCCTTTTATACCCCTTTCTGTGTATCCTTCTTTTTTCCGCCCTGCTCCCCTCTCCCCTGCATGTTACCTCAGCACTCGGCATAGTCCCACCGATCCCCTCCAACACCCTGAACCCTCAGGTTTGCATTCTTATCAGTTGTGAAGTCCTGGTTTGCCTGCAGCTTCTCCATAGCCCATCAGTTACCTTGACTGACCAGGTTTGTTTCTGACCATTGTCTTTTGTTAGTGCTAGTTGGTCAGTTTTGATGTCTGTATGTGTTTGTCTTCCTCCCTTTGCTTTCACTATTCTCCCCCCCAAAAAATAAACATCTTCACACTCCAGGTATTTGTACCAATTAATGTGAATTAACCTCCCTTACCGTGTGTCAGTCAGGTTTGTCTCTGTTCCTGTTTATGGCTCCTTTGTCCAGATGCCCTTAAAAGAGCAGACATTCTCCTTCCACAGACTCTTACACTTCGAGTTAAAAAAGGTCCAGGTGAATTGAAACTCAAAATATTTTTATTTTTTTTAGAGTCTGGAAACTCAAAAGGAAAAGAGAAATTACGATTGAAATCCAGCATTTTTGAGTGACTTGGCTGCATTCTTCCACACACGGTTTTATTCCATGTACATGATTGTAGAATAACTTGCTACAGAAGATCTGCGGAAGTGTAGGGCTATTTCTGGTGACCAGTGTTATTTGATCTAGATCTAGTGCTCCTGAAAAAAGATCTGGAATTATTCAAGATAACTGGGTTTAGCTGAATACATTATCTTAGAAATGTAAACTGTGGGGATTTTGGTAAAATGACCAGGAAGTATCTGGAAATGCCAATTTGTAGGTTTTGAGGATTTAATTTACTTCACGTGTTACATGGACCCCCAATCTGAGAAACCCTTGGACAGATGTGTGTTCTGACCACCTGCACAGCAAAAATTAGTGTTATGTAAATGATATTCAGATACTGAAGGAAACGGAATATCTTCTTTGTGTTTCTTTTCCCTTGCCTTCACTATGGCATATTAAGCTTGCTCTCTGCATAGTGAAAATTTCAGAAGTACAACATGCTAAAAAAAAAAAGTCAGTCAAGTCTTTCTAACTCTTTAGATTAAAACAAAACAAAAAAAGCAAATTCCTCCCAGTCTACTTTATGCACAAACATATTCATAGAGTTCTAGTTAAAAGATTTTTGAAAGTTTACATATCTCGTTATGAGCAATGATTAAACATGGATGGTTAACCCTGAAGATAAATTTGGGAAGAATGCTAAAGCAGTGATATTTGCCTCTAGATAATCAAGTCTGGAAAACAGAGTGTAAAGATAATTTGCATCCATTCTAAGCAATTTCAAATGTAGTTTCTCTGCACTTAGTTCTTCTCTCCAGTGTTTCACTAGCAACTTACTTTCAGCTCAGCTTCTGACTCAATAATGTTAGGAAAACACACCTTAAAGCAAGTCAATTCCTTTTCAAGTCAGTGGGTGCAAAAGGGATATAGAATAGCATTTTTTTTCTCACCAGATTAGTTTAGGTACTCAAAAATTCATCAGAATATGCTCTGAAACTTTTCCACTTACAAAGTGTAAGATATATATTAACCAAGAAAATACACCAAAAGAATATCCAAAGAGTAATAGATATAATGTTCATTCGTCATATAGCTTCCTCCTTCACAACCACAAAAGCTTGACTTGTATAAGCTTTTGAAAAAATCTTTGAAGAGACATGATGTCTCATCATGTTCATTGACTGAGCAAAATTAATGTTAAGATATTGCAAAAAACTAAACAGGACAACACAAGTAATTATGGGCATGCCAGTTTGTGGGTGAAATAGTGGAACAGCTGTTGCATGACTCAGGTCATAACTAATAGAAGGTGTAATTAACACCAGCTAACAGATTTTTAGCAAATGGGTGTTGTTAAACTAATCTTTTACAATTAAGTTGGAACTCTAGTTAGTAAAGGAAAAATAATTGCTACAGTGTGCTCAATACAAACCCTGTCCTTCCCATTTTCTTCCTCCTTGCCAAAAATAGCAGTATAGATGTTTAGTGAATTAAATCCTTTGGGATGCACATAGTCTTAATGCACAACAGGCTTCATTTTAACAATGAAATTGCTTATACTACTGGTCTTTGAAGCAGTCTCAAAAAGATGCATGCATATGGACTGTACTCAAGTTAATGTTTTTGTCCATGCTTTTCCCTTTAAATCTCATTTAGTTTCCTTTTTCATGGAGAGAAAAAATTAAGATAATGTTAAAACATCTGTGAGCATGATTCATGAATGAATGGAACAAGAGCTATTTGGATACGTTGTACTTTGCTCCTATGAAAAAAGATCCACTTTTTAAGCAGCAAAGGGCTTTCCTAATTCAGAAATGCCACCAGAGTGACTTCTGACATATTTTGGATGTACTCATTCTAACTGTGAGTAGGAGTAAGGCTCTTTTAGGTTCCTACCACTTTACGTCAATATAAAGAATCACAAAGGTACAGAGGCTACTGTGAACCATGTCAGATTTCTGCCGATTGTGAAGTCTGCCATAGAGATGGGGAAGGAAATTGAGACACCTCCGTTACAGTTCATGTAAAAGAGTGCAGTGGCATTTCTCCAAATCACTGGTTCAGATTTTAGACTTTTTTTTAAATTTATTTTTCCAGTCACATATGGAAATTTGAAAGGGTTGAAAAAATGTCCTCCAAAATTTCCATAAAAATACTTCAACCAGCCTTTGTTGTAAATGTGTCCCTGTCGTGGTTTAAGCACAGACTGCTTAAAGTTAACTCTGCTAGTTTTTTTTTCCCTCTTCTTCATAAATAGCTAGCAAGAGGCTGTGTTTTGGATTTACACTCAGAGGAGCTGATAAGAGAATAATGTTTTGTTCTGCTGCCAAGGTCAGCAGACAAGCAAAGAGGCACAGCCGGTTGCTAGCATAGGATTTGCCCTTATGTTAAAATTGAAACTCAGAATAGCCAATGATTTATTCCATAACATGCACGTCATGCCCAGTATATAGGTAAGAACACCCGGAAGAGTGCTCTCTTTTTTGCCTCCGCCTGCGCTTTCAGTGCTCTCTCCTGGCTCCGCATTGCTCCCCAAGGCCTTCCCCCCTCCTTTGCCTGGGACGCTCAAATCGTTATCT
>NW_010100956.1:0-451 GCF_000699245.1 Pterocles gutturalis
TGTGAGGGGAGGCAGGGCGGGGAGCTGCCTGCTCTGTCCCCCTGCTTCTCCCAGCGCTGCCACCGCCCCTTTCATTCAGACGTGACTCCTCAAAGCTGGCTTGTGGCTGGGTTAGCTCTTTTTTTTTTAATTTTTCACCTGGAATTATTAAAATGATCTCTGGCACTGAGGGAAGAGTCGAGCGATGGAGAAGTACCGCTCCCTGTGTACAGACAAGTAAAACCCATACAGAGTAGTTTCGGGTTTAGTCGTTGTCTCCTTTTCTCCTTCCAAAAATGACTTTTCTCTCGTAATTTGAAGTCGTTGGTAATACTTTTTAAAATACTGTTTTGTTTGTAAAAGCAACATGTAGGGAGAAAATCCAACGTTCAGGGATCACAGCCCGACAGAGATGAAGATGTTTGTTCTTTCAAGTTGATATGTGAACGGAGCCTTGTTTTATAATCTGAAG
>NW_010100957.1:0-1698 GCF_000699245.1 Pterocles gutturalis
TATAATATATAATATATAATATATAATATTAATCTGGGCTGGTAAGTAAGGTCAAGTCACAATGTCCTTAATCTGTGAAAATTTTTAACTTCAGTGGGAATTTTGCCTGAAGTAGAACAGGTGGGCTTCATATAACTAAGCACTTGGTAAGCTATTTTGTGGTTGACCATATTATGTGAAATTTATTGTTTTCATTAGAATTAACTCCTGCTGAGAGTGCTGTGTTTTCATAGGCCACCATGCTATTATATATAAGAAAAATTAAAACAGCATGCTCATCTAGGCTTCAGAATTACATTCAAAACATGCAATTGAAGGAATAAAGAAGGAAAATGTATTAGTTCTTGTTGGAGCGGTTTAGGCAACTTGGTATATTCTTGGCAATTAAATTTACGCACGAGATTTTATACTGTTGCATTTATGGAGAGAAAAAAAATGAAAGGAAGAAAGAAAGGAAGGAAGAAGGGAAAAAAAAAAAGGAAGAAGGAAAGGTAATTGTGTTTTCCCAAATGATCACTAAAACACAACATGGAATCATCATGCAACACAGTGGAAAGAAGGGAGTCATCAGGGTGTTAGTAAATCAGCGAATACCATCCTGCCCACAGCATGAGGCCTCATAAAGATTTTATTTTGTTATTTTGTATAGACATTAACCAAAGATCATTTAGCACAGCGACTCAGTGGAAAGCAAACTTTGCAGACTCTTGGAAGAATTCCCTGGGAAGCCTGGGACAGAAAGGGCACCAGTTGCTTTGCTTTTCCCATTTTTCCCATGGCTGAATGCAAGTCTGCCTGAGAAAACACAATGTGAATGAAATGGTTTCTAGGCTGCCAGCCATGTCAGCCTCAAGACCTGACCCCTTGGTCTTTACATAGCAGGTGACTGACATAAGCAAACACTGGTACACTAAACGCTAATATTAAAAAGACATTGCCAGGCATCCCAGCCTTGTCTATAGACACAGTGTTACAAAAATGTTACATCTGCATTTCAAATTAGTCCTTTGTCCTTTGTATAGTTCAAACATAACTGGAAAGGCTCTAGATGATTACAGCCAGCATTGTTTCAGTTAGCACAGTGGTGTGTGTCAAGTCATGATTTACAGTCTTTCAGACTGTCAACAGACAATAACGAGGTGGTGGCTTAACTTGTTCTGTTTCAAAGAAAAAGAGATTCCTCAAGCTATGAAACTGCCTGCAAGCAAAACAACCTATAGCAAAGAAACATAAGCACATATACAACAAAAACTGGATGTCTTCCCATCTATTGACATCTTTCTGTCTACCCTTTTGTAAGCTGATTTTTATTGTGTTACTAATAAATGACAGGTTTGTTTTGACAAGCCATAATATTCATGACATGGTATGGTTAAAAATGTTAACATTAAGCTACTTTCAAGGCAAAAGTTTCATTTTGTAATCATAACATCATAGAATGGCCTGGGTTGAGAAGGACCTTAAAGATCATCTAGTTTCAATCTCCCTGCTACGGGCAGGGTTGCCAACTACTAGAGCAGCCCGCCCAGGGCCCCATCCAGCCTGGTCTTGAACACCTCCAGGGATGGGGCATCCACAGCTTCTCTGGGCAACCTCTTCCAGTGCCTCTCCACCCTATGAGTGAAAAATTTCCATCTAATATCCAACTTAAATCTCCCCTCTCTTAGTTTAAAACCATTCCCCCTTGTCCTGTCACTA